>NW_020620825.1:9591381-9644917 GCF_003573695.1 Papaver somniferum | reverse complement strand
CAATAGGCATAACCCCCCCCCCCCCACCACACACACACACCACTACTACCTACTTTAGGAACAAAACATTGATTTTGAAATTGTGATGTTTGGGTGATGCGCAGTATTTGAGTTTCATTGGCCAATATTTTTGAAAGGAATAAAATGGTTGGTTTATACATCGAAATAAGCCCATTAAGGTGTTGAATTGTTATTGTTGGTTTAAACCCTGACAATTCCAAGCTAGAGTAGTCATGTTATGTGGGTTGGAATGGTATGGGAGTTTGAGAATGGAGTTTTGGAGAAAATGGTGTAGATGGGTGCAGATAATGTGGTATAAAGATGGGAGCTTTGGCTTGTTGGTTGAACTTAATGGTTTTGGGCCCATGATTAAGGAAAAAGTGTGCTAAAGGTGATTAAAAGTACGAGACTAGCTGAGATACTAACAGAAGTTGGGTGGTTGAAAGGTGTTGCTAATTCGACCTTGTCAAAGAAATTGCACACCAGAGCAATAATTTGTGGGCTTGTAGTGTCCCAATAAACCTTGAAGAACTTACTTGTGTAGTCGTCTGGTCCTGGAGCTTTCTCTAATCCAATACTCAACAAGGCTTTGTGAATTTCATCATTTGTTGGAGGTCTCATTAGTTCTCTGCATTGATAGCTGGTAATTTTTTGTGAAAATTTGTTGAACAAGTCAATGTCAATTACTGTTGGTGTTGCATTGTATTGTGTTCATAATGATTCACCATCATTGTTGTGATTTGTCTTTAATTGTCCATCCAAGTCTTGTTGTCATCCTGGAGCTGGTGGATGTGATTTATTCTTCGATTTATAATCGCTTTGGTGTGGAAATTTTTTGTGTTGAGATCTTTATTCTTCAACCAATCTATTATCGACCTCTGTTTCCAATGTTCATCATGGCAGTGTTGCAGCATCATATGAGATTTGCGGGGCTCTTTCTCGTGTTGCAACAAAAACAAAAGTTGATCTCCATTAGTTGTTGCACATTTTGATTGTGCAAGTTGTATTTGAAACTCCGCTTATTTTATTAAATCTGGTAGATTTCCAAAGGTTTGTTTGTGCCACCTTTGGAGAGATTGTGTCATTTCCTTCATTTTAATTTTAATCTGTAGATCCATTGCCAAATACGTAGCCTCTTGTTGTTGCCAAGCAGTGATGACAACTTATTTCATTTGTGGGTGCATGAATCACAAGTATTCTATACGAAATTTTTTTGAAGTTCTTCTCGACATAGCTTTTTCTTGCAATAGAAGTGGTACATGATCTGATCCGATTCTTGAGAGATGTCTCATAATAGCATGGTGGTATTTATCTAGCCATTGTTGGGTCTCCAATCCTCTATCTAGTCTCTCCATGATGAAGTTGATGCCCTTTTGTCTATTTGTCCAAGTGTACCCATCTCCGTGATAACCCAGATCAATAAGGGTATTTGAGTTGATGAAGTTTTGAAGTGTTTGACCTGATTATTTTTCACGGGCCTCCTTTTTTTCTTTTCTTTTTTAAATGTTGAGCTATTACTTCATTGAAGTCTCCCATGAGTATCCACGGTATAGTTGGAGATGTTATAATGTTGCCAAAGTTTTTCCAGAGGTCTTTTCTTGCCAACGGTTGTGGTGGTCCGTACATTCCAGTAAAGAACCATGGTTGTGATGATTGAGTTTGTGTTGGGCATATATGAGCATGCAGAATACTCTGATAGCTACTAAATTGAGACGTTGAGATGGGATGTCCACATCAAGCAGAGACCACCTTTATGTCAAATACAAGGTACAGTAAGAGAACTTTGAAAGCCTAAACTAGATTGCAAGAAATACATATGATTTATTGGAGCTAAGGTTTCAGATAAAAACAGTAAATTTGGTTTGAATATACGTGTATACTCAAGCAATTTTGAAACTATCAAGGGGTTATGGGCACTTTGACTGTTCCATGCCAAGTAACTCATGGCTGGTGCGAGTGTTGTGCTGTGCAAACATCTCACAGTATTGGGGAATCTGTTGTTTCAATCTCTTTATTGAAGGAAAGCTTCCAAGAAGGTCTTGCCGTGGTGGTGGTGATATTGTTGGTTTTGTTATCCTTGGTCAGTGATGCATCCATTTGATGATTTTGTGTCATTGGTTGGGAAGTTGAAGCATTAGCTGGTGGAGTTGGGTCATGAACTCTTGTACTTCTTGGTTTCCTTAATTTTGGTGTTGGTACCTGAAATGTTGGTGCTTCGATCTTTGTGTTGTGTTGTTCCAGTTGGGCTATGGAGACGTATTTCCTGGTTTTTGCTGGTGTTGGTTGTGCCACAAAATCTGGTGTGTTTGGTAGCAGTAGGTGCTCAGGTAGCTTTGATGGTGGTCTGATAGTCATTCTCTTGTAGGTCCGTAGTGGTTTCATGATGTGTTGATGGTCCTCCGGCCTGGCATTAGTAGTGACTATTACTTATGGTTTACCATTTATGTTGTAGACCAGTAAGTTCACTTTGGCATCCCTGCGCTGCAAAACATTAAGTATCACTTGAGTATAATCAGGTGCGAAAAAAAACAACATTCTATTGATACCCGGTTTTGTTTCTGGGAGTGTTGCTTTATCCGAACCCTAACCCGACTATTGATCCGTCGACCCAGATCCAGTTGTTTGGGTTTCCATCGAATGGGCTTTTCCTCTTTCGTTTTTTGTGGTCTGTTGTTGATGGGTGTTACCCAGATGTTCCGTCACATGTGTAACAAATCTGCTTGAGCTCTTAGCTGACATAGTCGACGTGGCCTCCACTAGTCCTGGCTGGTTAGCTTTTGGTCCAACATTCCTGATATAATCAGAGGTTTGTTCAGATGCTTTTGCATGGGCACATCCTTTGTTGTTCTGCTTTTATAACTTTGGTGTCTGGATTATGGCAGTGCCTTTGTCAGGTTTGATATCTGGTGTAACTGAGTTCCAATACAGACCACGTCGAGTCATCTCCCTCGATAAGTGAGTCGGGAACGACTTTTCCCCAGTTGGATCGGTAATTCTAACCGTGTTTGCATTTTCCTGATGCATATTTTTCCCTGATTCCGTTTGGTCTATTCCATGATGTTGTTGATGTTGTTATTGATGAATCTGCCGTTGTTCTTGGTCACGGTCATCTCTGTTGTTTGTATGAGTTGAAGAAGCTTCTCCAGCAAAGAAGTTAGTCATCTTGTTTTTTTGCATGTAGTTTATCCTTTGTATTTTTGTGAAAGATGCTTTCATTTTTGTATTAAGCCTTCCATAGGGAAAGTTGGAGAACTTACTATTCTTCATAGCTTGTTCTATTCCTAGGAAGTTTTGCAATCTTTAAAGACATGTCCTGGAAAACCACACAAAAAATATAATAAACCCACACGCCTTTTCCTATGTTGAGCATAATTCCTGACATGAATGGTTTGTTCAGATCAACCATCACATAAGCTCTAGGTGGAGAGCCAAACAAATTTATTTGTAGGATCGTTCCCGTTTCTGAGTTTTCTATTAGCTCATGGATTGTTTTCTCATCAGTTAAGTACCTGAGTAAGTTTAAAACTTGCAACAAAAAAGTGCATATCTAAAATAGTTTTCTGGGTATCTAACAAAGAGATTCCAATCTTCAAATAACGACATGGTTTCCTATCCAAGGTTAGTTTTCAAGGATGAAGTTTTTGTCTTTTTGGTGTTTCATAGACATCTGTAAAAAACGTTGAATGTTTGGTAAAATATAAATCAAAGATAAAGTTGATTAAAAGAGCTCAAATTGTGTTTGGTAAAATATCATATTCAATTTTATTGTGTTTAAAAATATTTTACTATTAAATATAAATATAAATATATAATACTGAAATTACTAATTATTACTATATTATTGTTAAAATCATCCTTGTTCCTTGAAGGTTAGATGCGCTTCAGGAAGTCCCAGGTTTGAATCCTCGATGACCCAATATTACAACATTTGACACGGAAGGTAGAGTTAGCTTTCCCCACTTGCGACATAATCAACCCCCTTATCCGCTTCGGCTCCCTTGACTGGTTCCTCATGGGGCTCGCTGGTAGGCTAATAAAACAACATGTTCAACTAATGTAGTAGTACGTTGATGGATCTTAGCTTGGTAACCTTCCAACTAGTTTCTTGTAACTTTATCCAATAACTAGAGCTTAACCCGTATCGTAACGGCACGGGCATCATTTTTATTTGATATGCAATTTTCACCATTTGGATATTAGATTTAATATTTGTCGTGATATCCTCTTTACTAAAAGTGAGGAAAAAATTGTTTGATATTTCCGGTCCTCAATCTACAAATCCTTTCTCATGAACCCATATTGATTTATTTTTAATATGTTTGAAACTTTCGCATCTTCCTAAATATGTTAGAGTTGTATCCAAGCCATGAATGTATCTTAATTAATTAATCCACGAATGTATCTTAATAAATGTATCTTAATTAATTAATCCACGAATGTATCTTAATTAATTGTCAAGGAGGTTTTACAAATAAACCGAATTGTGGGGTTTAAGGGCGATGACGACACGGAGGCAGACAACAGGAGATCCAATGTCTCTACCTGTTTGCACAAAGTTGCGGAAGGGCATTTCACAGCCGCAGTCAAGGCCATTAGCTCTTCGGGAGTGGCGTAAAATAATGATGAGACAAGTAAGGCGCTTGAAGATAAACACCCGCACATGCCTCCTCCACGAAAACCAATATGGACGCTGCATGAGACACCTCTACTTGCTGAAGGAGGGACAATTTTAAGTTGTATTAAGTCATTTCCTAGGGGGACTTCATGCGGAAAGGATGGTCTTCGGGCACAACATTTATTGGATGCTTTTTGTGGAGATGGTTCCATGGTTGTTGCTGATTTGGTTACGGCGATAACAAGGGTAGTCAATTTGTGGTTAGGTGGTAGATGCCCACTTAACCTTGCAGAGTTCATTGCTTCAGCGTCCTTGACACCTCTCCTTAAACCTGACAAAAGCATTTCGTCTGATTGTTGTTGGTACAATTTGGCGCCATTTGGTGTCCAAAGTAGCCATGAAAGGTGTCTGTCAGGACATGGCATCTCACTTACAAGATTTTCAGTTTGGGGTGGGTGTCTTCGCATGTGCTGAGGCAATCCTACACGTTGTGAACATGTATGTTAGTAAAAATCATACAGATGCTAGCCTGACTATGTTGACGGTTGACTTCACCAATGCCTTTAATCTGGTTGACCGAATAGCCATGCTTCTTGAGGTGCGTAATTTATGTCCATCTATATCGCCATGGGTCGAATACTTGTATAGCCAATCTGCGAGACTGTATGTGGGAGATTATTATATTTATTCGTCTACAGGAGTGCAACAAAAAGACCCTGTGGGGCCTTTGTTATTTGCTTTGGTGCTTCATCGGCTTATAACAAAGATAAATGAACAGTGTACGATATCCTTACAGGCTTGGTATCTTGATGATGACACTATTATTGGTGACACTGCAGAAGTGGCAAAGGCACTTTCAGTTGTTCAGACAGATGGGCCTGAGCTGAAACTTTTTCTGAATATCCAGAAAACGGAAATTTTATAGCCCTCTTGTGATGACCGGAGAGATGGGTTGTTTCCTGCTGGAATTTCAAAGCCTGATAAGGGGATCAATTTATTGGGTGGTGCGGTTAGCCTTGATGTTGGTTTTGTGCAAGCACTGGTTATTCGAAGAGCATAAAAGTCTGTGGATTTAATGCAGGTTTTATCCAAGCTCCGTGATCCTCAGAGTGAATTGCTACTATTACATTCTTGTATGGGCATCTCCAAGCTGCTTTTTGGGCTTCGTATTTGCATCCTAGAATATACTACAGGTGCGGTAGATATCTTTGATAGTGGCTTGAGAGAGGTGGTGGAGGGTATTGTGGTTTGTGGAGGTCCTTTTTTTGGGGAGCTTCAATGGAGGTTATCTACCCTGCCTATTAGATATGGAGGTCTTGGTTTATACACTGCTAATGAGGCGTCGAAATATGCTTCTCTAGCATCGCGTGTACAATCCCGGGTCCTACAAGATCACATTTCAAGGAGCAGTGGAGTATGAGGCATGGATGACAATTTTTATAAGGCTTTGAAGACACTACAAGTAACTCTTCCTGACTATGACTTTAGCAGCTTCACCAGTAAGGACACCTCCCCCCCTAAAGCACAAAGTAACTTGGTGAGTGCTCTTTTTGGTAAAGTAGTTAAAGACATTGATAGAGTTTTGGAGCTCTCGGATAGACAGAAAGCGGTCTTTGGTTGCCTGCAAGCAGCGCATGCCCAGGATTTTCTTCTTTCTATTACGATTGAGGGCCTTGGGCAGAAGATGTAACTTGTGGAGTACCGGCCCATCCTTAAGTATAGGTTAATGATTCCTTTGTACCCTTCTGACACACACTGTCCTGCTTGCATCACAGGATGTTTGGACACGTTCGGGGAACATGCAGTCCATTGCAAGGTAGATCCTGGTTTTAAATATAGACATGATTATGTGAGGGATATGCTATATAATATATTGTGGAGAGATGGCATTTAAGAAAAGAAGAAAGAGGTTGTTAATTTTTTGACTAACCCACATGAAGGGAGATCTACTCTTAGGCCTGCTGACGTCCTTATTTTTGGATGGGCTGATGGTAAACATGCATGTGTTGATCTCACGGGGGTTTCTCCATTAGTGGGCATTGGACATGACACTTTTACAGTCATCCAAGCAGCGTTGAGAGCTGCTTCAGGTAAGATAGCAAAGCATGAGAAGGCTGTATTGATAATGGACATGCTTTTATCCCCTTTGCTTTTGACACTTTTGGTTATTTGGCTCCAGAGGCGGTTGGACTTCTCAAGAGAGTTCAGAAGGTCACGCACAGTGATGTCATGACTCCCGGTTCGAGAGAGTTTGTTTTTAAAAGGATATGTTTTGTAATCCAAAAAGGGCTTGCGGCGCAGCTTGTTGCTCGCTTGCCTGCTATGTAACACATTTATCTCCCCGTTTAAGAAATAATAGAAGTTTATATTTTGACGTGAAAAATAAATAAATATATATATATATATATATATATATATATATATATATATATATATATATATATAGTGTTTTATAGTTTCCAAAGGTATCTTATGGGTCATTTGAAATGATACCGCACTTTTGAATTACCCTTATTTTAGTGATCGTACAAAGCCAAAACATTAAACTATGTTAGTTATTAAAAGATTACGTCATCTGAGTTCACACGTCCTGGATAGATGTGTAGGCCTTAAAAATGTCCAAATCCTTGTTGATTTTTTTCCCTTTAAGAATAGTTCAAAAAGATTAAAACCCAGTAAGGACTCGACAATAGATATCACATTTTATGTTCTTACGAAGTCAATAGGTACAGATCTCTAGTACCTCAAAACTCCTACATATTCTACGATATTGACCCTACAAATGTGTGGTTAATCGCTGCATAAAAATGATGAAACTATGGTAAGCTAGTCAGACAAATGGTTAACCACTTAACCTGATAACAGTAGACTCAGTTATCCATTATTGAACGAAAATGATGTTAAAACATTTAATAAGGAAATTTTTGTGTGAAATGCTTTATGGAATCTCTTGGATGCAATAATTCTTACAATCAAATTTTGTTAGCTCTTAACTTTCGTTGACTATAATATTATGACTCATCAATTGGCATTATTTTCGCGTTTGTTACCTGAAAATTTAAAACCATGTAAGCGTTCCCAAGAAAACCTCTTAGTAAGGTAGGAAAACAGTCTATGATGACAAAATTATAGCGGTTAACATGTGTACGTAATATCTTATTTGCACTATCTTATAGTAGTAAACATGTGCACAAAAGAAATATATGTTCTATTTATAATAGTATTGTTTTGAAACCACAATATTTTTGTCACTTAATGCTAATATTCTAAAAATGCATGATAACAAAGTTGAGATAAAATATTTAGCAGTGTGATCAAAATATTAGTACAAAACAAAGCTAGGATAAGTTAGCCTGTGTTAGTAGTGGTCAGGATTTGTCCAGACAAAGATAAATTAAGGGCTGTGGTTCTCCTGACCACCCCCTATAACTCGCACGCGTGGCATTAATTCCAATATTATGAATGAAAAATGAATAATCAAGTCAAGATATGGATTTTCAAAAATTATAACGGGGAGGTTTCAACTCATGACCTATTGTGCCATAAGAGTGCCCTCTAACCAGTGTTCCACCTTGGTTGGAATTAATAGAAAAGATAAATCAACGGTAGTGGTTTGTTCAACTTAAATATCATAATTGCTTTATTAATTAGTGTTTCACTAATTGCTTCGTAATAAATAATCTATTCATTATAAAGTGTTTTATTAATTAGTGTTTCACTAATTTCTCATAATAAATGACTAATCATTTTTTAATTATAAATTTTTTCTTAATTAATTATAATGATTATTTCTATTAATAAGTAATTTTGATAAATAATATCAATAGAAATTTTTGGCGACAATGAGTAGTAGAAGAGGTGGAGGACGAAAGATTAGTGGTGGTTAAGGGTGGCGCCAAGCACAATTATATTTATTTTTGTTCTTTTATCATAAAATGGGATACAAAGTCCATTTTTCACATGTATCCAACTTTCCAAGAGTTTTTTCTCCCTCTTTTCTCAAAATCCTGGCTCCGCCCCTGGTTTGTGGTGGAAGAAGTAGTGACGGTGAGTGCTAGTGAGTAGTGATGGACAATATTAATTTTATGTTGTCGTTACAACATCAATAATATCGTAGTGTGGAAGATGTGGTTGGTTGTTTTTAACACTTTTGATAAAGGAAGGTACCATATATTTCAGGGATGATATCATACAAGATAATATTTTCATGATCGTAGTTGGATCACCCAAATGGTACCCCTATTATCTTTGGTACTATATCGTGTAAATTATGATTTTTTAATGTTAAAATAAAATTGATTGCAATACAAAAAAGAATATATACACGGAAGAAAAAATAATGAAACTAATCAATTGACGACATTTTGTTCAATCTAAACCTTAAACATGGCATTTGTGATTGAAAATTAGAATTGCGTCCAACAACCTACATGGGGTGGGAGGCAACGATGGTGGCAATGGTGGAGTCAAAAATTGACATTGAGGAGGCCTACTTTTTTAAAAAAAGGGAAACATGTAAACTTTGGTGGACTAAACCATAAGTATATATGGACGAAGTACTATTTATAAAATAAACTAAAAAATATATGTAGTTATTAAAAATTTAAGGGGTTAGAGCCAGATTAGTCAACCCTTGGCTCTGTCACTAGGTGGTGGTGGATAAAAAAAACGGATTCATATGGTTTTATGGTGGTGGCGGGTATTGGTGAACAAAAACATATTATGCTAATTTCGTAACGCCACAAAATAGGTAACGTTATATTATAAAGTATAAAACGTGGTTGATCATTCTAATGTTAAAATAAACTCGATAAAACACATGTCCATTTTAAAAATTGGTGCAATCAATTGCCATGTCATGTAATAACTAAACGAATGACACGAATCAAGATCAGAACATATGAAATTATTTATTATTGATTTGTCTATGTAAAGAGTGGTCAGGATTTGTCCTTGGCAAAGATAAATTTATCGTTGGGGTTTGTTTAACTTAATCATTTTTAAATATTTTATTAATTAGTGTCTCATTGATTGTTTATAATGATTAATTAAATTTCTATTATAAATGTCTCTTTAATAATCTAACATAAATACATAATTGTATTAATAAATTATTGTACTAAAAGCTATTAATTCTAATGGTGGTAGTGGAAGTAGGGTTAGTATAAACGGTGACGGGTGTTTGTGAATGGTGGAGGCGGTAACATTACTATCGGTGGAAGAAATAATAGCGGTGGATGGTTTTTATGGTGGTAGGTGTTGGTAATAGTAGTTGATAATAATAGTTTTTGCTTTTTAGTGAGTTTTATTGACCGAGTAAAAAAAAAAATCTTCACAAAACATGCAACATTGTATTGTGAAAGATGTAATTGGTTGTTTTTAGCACCATTGATAAGACTGGATAGAAAGAAAAATTATGAGCCATAGATTATATCAGGGTGGTTGTTTGACCAAGCCATGTAACTTAGCAGTTGAGTATAAAACTGAACTATTAAAGCATCTAAATTATATCGAGCCGGATGAAGAAAGAGATATTTCTAAACACAGGGATATTGGAAGTTTTTTTTTTTGTAGAATCTTTTGGATGCAATAACTTAAATTAACATTATACATTTGATGCCGAGGAGGAAACGGACGAAGTAGCACTAACAAATTATTTTCCGAAGATAATGAGTCCCTTATCCGGTCGGCGGGACAAAAGAATAAAGCATTTGAAAGCGTTATTGTGCTCGATGCTGCTTTCCCTACGTTGAACACCTTTAAGAACGCGGGAACATTGACAGAGCACGAACGAAATGGATGATTTGCAAAAAATACAACACATTATAATTCATATAAAGGACAAAATAGTAGGTGGTTAACCTTAAGATGAGTTGCTCATTTGGTGTAGGATATATGATTTATGATTCTCAATATTCATTTCCATCAGGTTTAAAGAACTTCGTTTGGAGTAATCTGAAAATGATGATGGAAAAACAATAAGAAGAAAATAATCACAATTGCAAATGGAAGAGATTATGATTAAAAAAGGATAACAAAAACGATCAGACTAAAAAAAAAAAATTAAAAGGGTTTCAACTTTTCAAAGTTTAACTGAAAATAAATAAGATAGATAACCATGGAAAATAATTTTCGGGGAAGTGAACTTCGTGAAAATAACATAATCCATTGAAGAATTGAGAAAAAGCCTATCGGCTCCATTGTGCTTGTCGAAATCCCGGTGGAACATCTAAAATAAATCATACCATATTCGATGAAATAACCATAATTTTCCTTTTTAGTGGTTTGTTCTGATTGAGATTCAAAGTCATATAAAAATAACAAAAGTAAATAAAACACGACCTAGGAGCAAGCAAAAAAGTGATAGTGATTTAAGACTATGCACCTAACTCGATTTGGAGAAACATAAAAAGGCTAATACTTGTTATTATGGTTGAAGGATATGAGTGTATTCTATATTTCACCAGCCACTATTGTTCACCAATAGTTACCACCACCACTCTTGCTCCGGAAACAGCTTCCGCCACCACTGTCCGTAGTGCCATAACGTTTTTTCCATATACACTGCTCACCAACTCCACCAAACCACTTATATAATTGTTAGAAAATCTAAGCATTAGTTAAATATATTTATATAATTATTAATAGAGTAATTTATTTATTATAATTTTTAATATGACATAATAAAATATTAATTGTAAAAAAATAATGAGACATTAGTGATAAGAAAAGTAAATTTTGTCCGCTAGATGCATTTCTAATCCCAATCACAACCATCACTTGTCGGAAACAACCATTAATAATTTCTATTGTATATGTAGTTTTAGTAACATTAAATATTAATAAAATTATGTAATTATTTAGATTAATTAATGAGATTGAAAATTTAATAAATCATTTATCATCATCAATTAATGAGAGGCCAATTAACAAAACACTAATAATAACACTTAAATTGAACAAACCATGACACAGATTTATCCTTTCTCTAGATAAATCTTGACCACTCTAACTTTGCTTATGTATTCTAGAATAAAAAAATTAATGTTAATTTTCAAACAAAAATCAAACTAAAATTATTAAGTAACTATAATATATTTTCATTTTTATTATTCGGAAACTAGAACACAATTTTATTTTATTTTATTCATAAATATTTATAAAATAATCCAAATGGCAAGTGAATTACAAGGAGTTGGCAGGGAGCCTAGTAGCAAGTTAGCCCCATAGCTTTCTGAATGACAAAACCTATTCTATGAAACGAATAGTTTTCAATAATTTTAACATTGAGGTTGTGACAAGCGGTGCATTTTTTTTAGTCTTTTCAAGAAGGCCACTATATCTTCTCCGATCTCTCCATAGGTAGTGAAGGCTAAATTACCGAATACATAGCCTTGGGTGTTGTATTTATCCAGGTATTTGTTATGCTTGTGAGTGACTGCATTTGAAATGGCATGACCTGGATGGAAGGAGTGAATGCCTCCACCAGTAAAAGGTGAGTCACCAGTGACGTCAAAACAAATATCGTTGTCGTTTTCCCAATTGTAAACGAGAATGTCAGCAGGCTTCAACTCGGTACCAATGTAACTAGCACAAAACAAAGCATGATCACCAAAGACGTTCTATTACAGCTTGAACATAATGTTCCAGGCTCGAAGAGTGGGATGCCAAGGAGGTAGTAGAGGACGAGGGTAAGTTGGCCTGACACAATACTCTGATTAAGCTCATTGGTAGGACAAGTCAAAAGGTAGTTAAACAATCTTTTACCAGACACCAATGTCAAAAACTATTATCATATATACATTTTGAGTGGTGTTTAGCGGCGGGGGGTCATTTTTGAAAGTGAGAAGTGTTTGGCTTTAATTAATGATTTTACTGTTTGTTCTGGCCAAGTGATTAACTTTGATTAGTCTGGTTGTTTGTTTAGAAAAAATGTTCATCCAGATATTTGTATTTCACTAATAAGGTTTCACAAATTTAGGAAAATCGAACTCAATGAAAGATATCCTGGCATTCCCTTGTTCATTGGTAGGTCTAAGATTGATGCTTTTGGTCACCTACCTGACCATTTTGACAAAAAGGTTGATAAATGAAAAGGCAATCGGCTTACTCAAGCTGGTAGGTCTATGCTTTTCCAACATGTCCTCAAAACTTCCCCAATCTATCATATGAATACATTGTTGATCCCTGATGAGGTGATTCATAAGATGGAAAAGTCTCAAAGAAAATTTTGGCGGGGAAAAATAAATTTGATGGTATTTATTTTAAACCATGGGGAAAAATTTGTTCCCACAAACAACAGGGAGGACTTGGGTTTCGAAATATGAAACATGTTAACTCGGCTCTCTTAGCTAAATCCTCATGGAATATCATACACTCCCAGAATGAGTTAAACGTTGACATTTTTAAATGCAAGTATTTCAAACATACTCATCCCTTGCATCATCCTAATACTAAAGATTCATCTTGGGTATATATGGAAGTCCATTTGTCATGGGATAAAGGTAATTAGAGATAACAAGGATGAGACTTCATCACTCGACTGAAAGGGAGAGGCTCTTTAGAGACTCGAGAGTATGCGAGAGGCTCTTAACTGCCAAGGGAAGTCAGGAATGGTTGTAGTATAAATGTTTTTTCAGATCATTGGATTTATAATGCTTTGAGCCTATTTGTATTTGTCATCCTAGATAATCCAAATTACAGTGTAGCTGAATTTATAGATCAGGACACAAATAGTTGGAATATGCATCTTGTGAATGCTTTCTTTACCCATGATAATGTTATAAAAATTGTAAGTAATAGGATTCTGATCGTTGGTGAAGATAGGTTACTTCGGCCTCATACCGAATTTGGTTTCTTTGGGGCTAATTCTGCTTATAAGTCCTTGGGCTATTTTGCATTTCCTCCCCTCCCAAGATCTCTAATTAACGTTTCCTCCCCAAAAAGTTTAAAATTAGTATTTCCTCCTATAGTTATGTATTTCATCCATTCCTCGGTTAGGTGAGTCATCACACGTGCATACGTGGAAAAAACATTTTTTTAAAAATAATTTTTTAAGTAAACTACCCAAAATAACCTCATACCTTACAATCCAAAATCTTGATATCAACGGTGACTTCCAGTCTTCTTCTTCGTCTTTATCTAATAGCGATCTTCGTTATCTCCCCTTCGACCGACAGCATGACTGATATGTATCTTTGTAGTTATTGGTCATCCATGAATACACACCGCCCTTGTAATTCACTTCTCTTCTTTTATTGCTTCACTAGATTATGCAATTGTTTCTGCCGAAACCTTGAAAGTAATGGAGACTAAGTGGAGGCTAAGGAAAGTCTTAGTCACATCTTAGTCCCACATTGCTTACTACCTTCTTATGATCCTAATATATGAGGTGTGGATCCACTCCACTCATTGCCAATTGGTTTCGAGTTGGAAGCCCACACGCTTCTATCATGGTATCAGAGCTAGGCCCTGTATGCGACGTAAGACACGTGTAAGACCCGGAAGACTTAAAAGGCAGGCAACCATGCAGGGATCCACGTTGTAGAGGCCCCAAGAGCCCTACACGTGGAGGGGGCATAATGGAGACTAAGTGGAGACTAAGGAAAGTCTTAGTCCCACATTGCTTACTACCTTCTTATGATCCTAATATATGAGGTGTGGAGCCACTCCACTCATTGCCAATTGGTTTCGAGTTGGAAGCCCACACGCTTCTATCATGGTATCAGAGCTAGGCCCTGTATGCGACGTAAGACACTGTAAGACCCGGAAGACTTAAAAGGCAGGCAACCATGCAGGGATCCACGTTGTAGAGGCCCCAAGAACCCTACACGTGGAGGGGGCATAATAGAGACTAAGTGGAGACTAAGGAAAGTCTTAGTCCCACATTGCTTACTACCTTCTTATGATCCTAATATATAAGGCGTGGAGCCACTCCACTCATTGCCAATTGGTTTTGAGTTGGAAGCCCACACACTTCTATCAGAAAGAGCGTTCTTAATTTTTCACATACCCTAAGCAGTCTTCAACCAATAACAAAATTGTAGGAAAACAAAGAAATAATTTGAACTACAGTTGACGACATTAATGGTGGAGGGTTCAAATGGTTGCTCTGGCTAGCTTTACTAATCATACTCATCTCAAAAATCACCTTTGTACATACCATTTCCAAAAGAAAAACGAGATTTCAGAGGAACATGTCTTTGAAACTAAAATTTCCGAGGAACCCTACAAATTTTTTTATTTTTTTTTACCAATCTGTGAAATTGAAATTTCGATTGAGGACTACATGGAGTTGTAAGAAATTAGGATTTCAGTTCAGGTCAAGTCTGAATCACGAATCAAAAGGAAGATTCGATGTTGCCGATGGTAAATTGATTATTGATTTTAATGAAGAACACGACAAGTTGGAGTATGTTGGTGGCCGTAAATTGATGGAGATGCAGTCGTTGCTACTGGCGATTTGGGGGTTTTCGATGTGAATCAGTCATGAGTTTACAACAGAGAAGTATGGATTGATGGATGGAGTTAGCCTGACGTCTAGTTTATGGATTAATTTTCAACGAAGAAAACTTGAAACTGTGAAGAAAAATGGTGTCTATGGATTATGGTATGGGGGTCCGCAGATGTGAAGGTAAGGGGTAAATCTCTGCCATTCATTTTTTCACTTTATCTACAACCGTTAGATTAATTTAGTATGGGAGGGTATTTGGGTACTCTATTTACACATGTACAATTTATGCCACGCGTGCACAGGTGCTGACTCAGCTAACTGAGCAATGGATGGAATATTTAACGATAGGAGAAAACACTAATTTTAATCTTTTTGGAGAGGAAACGCTAATTAGCGATCTTGGGGGGGAGGAAACACAAAATATCCCTAAGTCCTTATTGGTAACATTAGAGGTACACATCGGAACTCAGATCAACAAAACAGTGTCTATAAGGCTATATGGAGAACCCCAATGTACTCAAAGTCCAGTTGTTTCTTTGGAAATATATCGAAAACATTCTCCTAACCAAATGTACACTCCATTGTTGCATTGTCAATATAAATCTTGATTGTTGTTTGTATGATGGTAATATTATGGAGTCTACTGAGCATCTTCTTTTGCATTATTCATTTTTAAAATCCGTATGGGCTTTAGTACCCAATAGTAATCTAGTTTTACAAGATTCTTATGCTAACATCTCTATTCTTGAGTAGATTTAAAAGTGGTTGAATAATTGTAGGGATTTAAAAACTCTTTGCACCGTATTTACCACTGCAGGGACAATTTGGAGGGATAGATGTTTCAATGGAAAAACATGCACCCCTTTAATACTTCCAGAGTAGCCATTGAATAGCCAACAAATTTCTTGAATACAACTTGCTAGTGGGGAGAAACATATCAACAGAGCCACAAGATAAGTTCAATTCCAAACCACGAAGGTGTTTCGTCTAACTATTTTAAGATCTTTTGTGATGCCTCTTACATAAAATATTCAACGATATTGCAATTGGTCTATACATGGTTGATAATACAACTCAAAGTGCAGAGGAAGATGAAAGCTTAATCATTTTTGAAGCAACTAGCTGGGCTACCGGTATGAGCTTAACTGAAGTTTGCATTTTTAGTGATGCTCTTCTATCAGTCAACTATTTGAAGAATAAAAACAAGCAGTGTAGCGAGTTTAGTAGCACAATACTGGATATTGTTGACATCTTTCAAATAGTTTCAGTTTCTTGAGAATTTCGTATATGAATAAGAATTATCAATACTTATCCGTGGCTGAAAAAGTTGTTAAGTATTATAGAAAGAACCACATTTCTAGTGAATGGATGGCCATTCAACCTTATTTCCTTCAAACTCTGTAATATTTTAAGTTCTTAAACACATTCCCTTTTCATATAAAAAAAGTGTGTGACCCTCTCCTCACTCTCTCTTATATCATGTTCATTTATTATTGGATCTGACTGAAATCACCTGACTCATCTGGATCCGACTCAACTAACTCAAAAATATGTGACATGGTGTTTATTTTTTGTTGACTTAGCGTCTGAATCTGACTCGCCACATGACTTGGCATGAGTCAGATGTCAGACTATTTATTTATTTTATATTGAGACAGATCTGACTCGCGATTTGACTCACACTCAACCCCTGACTCGCACCTAATAAATATCAGAGCTTACATTTAGTAGATGGTGACCATGAACTTGCACACTTGAATCTATCGTGGCACTTATATGTCCTAATTACGGCTATGGTGTCCTCCAAAACCTAAGTTCCCTCTGTAAAACTGTATTAGGTTACGACTTTGAAAGACTTCATTAAGGGATTCATGAAGCTCGGTCATAATATCTTTTACCTAATAGATATGTGTTATCCGGATCTTGTTCCTATTGATTGTTGTATTTTCCAAAATATGGATCATGAACAAGATACATATCAATTGAAAACACTGAGGGTACCAACATACACCACCAACTTTTTCGTAGGAAATCTGTATGGAAAAACTCAACACAACTCCGAGAGTAAAAACTCAATCAAGGAAAGTGTCTAGAGTTATATCTCTCTCACTCTCTTGTTGTTAGAATGTTTACAGAACTGAATCCGTGAACCTAACTACCATGAGAGTTCTTGAACGGTATCAAAGACCAATATCCAAGGATCAATCAAGTCTTATTCAACAAACTAGGTCGTACGTATCTACTGTGATAGATCAAAGCATAACCTGTGATATTTCAATTATAAAGATAAACAATATAATGCGGAAAAATAAATAACACAGACACCAGAAATTTTGTTAACGAGGAAACCGCGAATGCAGAAAAACCCCCAGACCTATTCCAGATTGAACACCAAACTGTATTAAGCCGCTACAGACACTAGCCTACTACCAATTAACTTTGGTCTGGAATGTAGTTGAGCCCGAACTCAATCACCCACTGATTCAGGTACAGTTACGCTCCTTACGCCTCTTGAATCCCAACACGACTCCGCACAATTTATTCCCGTAGATGGAGTCCCACCAACTAAAAGTTATTTCAACTCAATTGAATATTTTAAACCAAATATACCTCCCACAGATTAAGCCTGTAATTGATTTCCTGATTTACGATAAAAATGGATGATCAGATCAAACGCAGGACCAAGGTGATGAAAATCGATAACAACTTGACAGAATTATGACAAAATCTAATGAAATATAAGTACGAAATACAAGAATATCTGACGAAAATCAGCAACGAAATAGTTTGGACAGAAAACTATATCCTGAGCTTTTATTCACACGTTTTCTGGAACGAACCTTTTTAAAGGAATCTTTAATTTTTCCTTTAGATTATTTTCCATCATCTAGGATTTATAACGTCTCAGATGATGTGAGATTATCTTGAGAGACCAGGGGTCTTGAGAAAAATAAACTTTGAACAATCTTTGAGGATTTCTGGAATGAATTACAGATGCACATTGTTTGAGGGTGAAAACTGTTTTTACTGGTTTTGGTAAATTTTGGCGTGTGTGGATGAGAAATGAATCTAAACCCTAAACAAATGCACTGCACGGGAGTGCTTTTGATTCGAGAGATCAATCTATACAATTCTGGCCTAAACCAAGAAATGGTCGTTCCAGAATTGCTTCGGTCACAAAGTGAAGGAGATGGGGTTAATCTTAGGGAGGGAAGCGAAGAAGGTGTTGAGATTATGAAGGTGTTGGCTGTTTATGACTTGTATCAGAATGATGAACTGGCTTGCACAATGTAAGCTATCAGTTCTGGGTGTTTTCTGGATACGGTGATGACAACACTTGGTTTTTATGTGTTGTTTGGAAATAGGTTGGAGAACCTATTTATACAAGTCATTTGAGCGCAATCCTCATCTCGTAGGAAGTGGAGGAAGTTGAGTGGTGGAGTAGCGGGGTCGTGTAGGTGATTGTCCCACGATCACGCCTTTGCCCACTTCCCTCATCATCATTAACCGTCCACTTCCTGATACGTTCTCGTAATGGGCGCATTGCACGCCGCACGCTATAAACCGCTAAACCAATACCCCAACAAGTATCCCCCAGTTTGTGACATGTTTGATGTCTCAAATGAGCGGGTCAAATCGTAGGACCCGCCGCAGGAAATAACATACGGTGCTATTATGTTAAATAACTAAGTTATTTAAGGAATTGATATTCATAAATATCGTGCATTCTCGATGCATGTAATGCATCGATCTTATGCAAGAAGCTCAAAACAATCGATATGCATGAAGCATCGTTGTTTTAAAGCTTGATTGAGTAAGTCGCAAACTAAGCGTCTTAAAATGGCAGCACGTCCAACCATCTTCGAACGATCGGTTAGAGGCCACATGGGTGGGTTATCATTTGGTCGATCACTCCCTGTGATATAGTGGAAGACGACGATCATTGAGGCACTTCATTGGTTGCCTAAGTTTTAATCCAAGCCATCTGACCAAGCTGGCAAAGTTGGACGGACGAGATGATTAACGACACATGTTTGTTGCCGTTGAAGGAATTTAGGGTTTTTTAGATGTGCACAAACATCCCTATTTGGATTGATCGAATCCAAGCATTGGAGCTATTTTTGAGTGGGCCGATCGGGCATGCATGGAGATGGTTCACTGGCGTGCATGCCTATACCTCTCGGTCCCACAAAGATTCGATCTAGGCCACTCAATTTGACCGGCAAAGATGAGTGGTCGTGATCGATTTGCGATAGAAATATATTACCGCAAAGTGTTAGTTAGGGTTTAAAGGCCGTGTGACCTATCACATTTGGGGCGTGCATTTCGAGGCACCGGGACCCATTCTGCATAGGTCGGCCGGTCACACGTAAAGGTGGACCCACGGTGATCATGTTGACATCCTTGGGACCTATTGAGTCTATATCTACACCGTCCATTTAGGCTGGTGAAGATGGATGGTCACAATCAATTTACGACAGATGTGTGTTACCGCAAACCCTGATTAGGGTTTTGAAACAGCCACGTCCGCACGACTTTGACCAAACGGTTTTGCATGCTGTTGGCCTCCTTTGGGGAGATCGATCGTGTGGGGACAATGTTGGGATGACGGTGAACTTATGTGCACCTTCCTGATGGTCCAAAACACGATCTAAGCCATCCAAATAGACTGGCCAAGTTGGATGGTTGTGATCGATTTAAGACGCTAGTGGATTTCCGCGACCCAATTTAGGGTCTGGAAGCATCACGCCTGCCATGGTTTGGGCGAGCGTTTCACTGCTCAATGGCCCCACCATGGACAAGTCGTTCGAGCAAGGGGAAAGTGGGGTCGGCGGTGTGCATGTCAGCATTCCCCTAATTGCTCCTGTGATCATCTAACCCGTCCAAGCAAGCATGCGAAGTTGGACGGTTGCGATGATTTTGAGACTGTCTTGGACAGTTCAAATTCGTTTGAGCTTCTCTTTAACCAAAGCGACTTCCCTACTTAGGGTTAGCGTTTTGATGCGCTAGGAGATGCATGGTGATGCTCGACTGGTTAGGGAATTAGTGGGCCCGCTGGTGGTCATCGCGGTGATTGCCTACTTCTGCCAAGGTTTGGCTAGGCTTGTTAAATCGTGCGACCAACTTGTGTGGCCGTGATCGTTTTTGAGACTGATATGGACAGTCTAGATTTTCCTTAAGGGAATTAAGCGTATTCGATCGCGCCAACTTTTAATTAAAAGGTGTGCGAACGCGCTGATCTCTTTGTCAGAGGGTGGTGTAGCCTATGTGGGTGTTTCCATGCAGGTCTCAATACTGACACTTCGGGAGATTCATGCTACTTCGTTGCGAGTGAACGTTAATCGTCATGTCATGCCAATATTAAGAGTTCGGCTGGGGAATATAGCATAGGAAAACACTAGGCAGGCTATGCATTAGTGAATAATGCTGGTGTAAGATAAAATTTATAGAATATATGGGATTGTTGCTACATGCACCATTCTGAGTAAATGTTATATACATAAATATATTGAATTGCTCAATACATACATGAGCGAATAGGCTTTAGGCACTCAATACTTTTAAATGGCTCCATTTCATTAGTGAATAATGCAACTAGGAGCTTAAGTACTCATTAGGCTCTATACTAGTGAACAATTCATCTAGGAGCTTGAGTTTCAATACAATATAAAGAGCGGCATAGGCACTCATCAGATTTTGATATATTCTTCAAATTCCTTGCGGAATATAGACATATCAAGGTCTATTATTTCCGATATCGGGTCAGGTAGATATACTTTTATAATTTTCGCCCTAAACTAAAAACCACCATCAACATTAAGTCCCCTGCTTAACACGTAACAGTGACATTGTTGCGGGGTAAGCACTAGATGGTGACAGACGAAAAACAAAACCAATAAGATGAAGTAGATAGATGTTACCAGAGGTATATCGCTTGGTTTGAACTTCCTTTGCAGTCGTACTGGTGAAGCAGCTTTCAATCAGGTGCTACTAACAAATCACCGCTCTTGCTCATCAATGGTAGGAAAAGAAATTGGCATGTCCGGTCAAGTCCTTGGAGCTCAACTATATTCTCTAAATCCCGTTCGTATGAGCGAGAGGAAGAAACCCTTTCCAGCTTTAAAATTTCGTCGGGTGTAAAGGGAGCTTATGCTCTTTCTTGTTTTGCACGAACATCAAGACCCACCCATATTCATGTACACCAAACAAGGTAAGTCCATCTCGTCTTCATATCCCTAATGTGAGTGCAATATCCACGTTCAATTCGATGTGATTGACTTTCTTTGTCAGCAGCGGAGCGAGTATCAACAACAACAAAGCAATCTGGGGATATTTTCGCTACTAAGCCAAGGGGAATTAGTGATTCCAAAGACACGCCCAATATGGATGATGAATTCTTTGAAGTGTCCTATACAATTGTTAGGTTTCATCTTAATCACGTGACGATTCTCTTTCCTGGACCAGAGGGTGTAGAAGTTATACCATCGACCTTCTCTGGAATGTGTAATTTCTGTCTCCAGCCTTTCCAGTAAATTTCAAAATTTTTTGAACTCCATTGTGCTCGATTGCAAGAGGCCTTGACTTTAAGTTGTTCGGTGGGCATATGAGTGGTATCCTCTAAGCAAGGTGGAAGCAGTCCCCAGGAGAAATAGGTTCTGTAAGAGAGGATTGCAGGTGGCGCTCTAGCAACTACAGTGATTTCCAATTCTTCCGATGTACGTGCATGTACATGTTTTGCTCTATTTGACTGGCCGAATTATCTGGATAGCTTTGAACTTATCTTGCTCAACTTCTTTCGTAGTTTTAATGCTTTGAGAAGATGAACGCCCTTGTTGGACTTACATGTATCCGGGATGACGTTGCAGGAAGAACCAAGAGGTAATGGAGACGACCGACGGTTTTGAGGACGCGATTGCGCCCTCAACCCTCAATTTGATGCTCCTCATGTAAATCACGTGTTAATTGGGGGGGTTCAACGTGTCAGTGAAGTATGTTGAATTGTACGCCCGAATATTGAAGAAGTATGGTCACATTTACGTAACCAAATGTGTAGTATGATCAGGCACGTTGCTTCTGAATGAGTGATCCAATATCAGAAGTATCCTCAAGACATGTGTGTAGACTTCGAATTTAATGTTTCCTGGTTATGTGAAGGGATTTCCAAAATCCCAAATTTGCATTGAGAAACTGTCTCAGGAGTTGAAGTTGAAGCATGCTACTCTTCGGGATATAAAAAGTGTTTTCTCTAAAAAGATGAAATGTTGCTGAATGATTTCCCTTGAATTCCTATATTTCCTTCCCATGACTTTTACCTTTAGGTGTTTTGGAAAGACAAGACACTCCTTTGTGGTTTGATTTGGGTTTGAACAGGTATGCGGTTGCTCTTGAAGAATAGAGGTTTTTGTTTTGTGAAAGAAATGGTGTTTCACTGAAATCTTAACTATGAATGAAAATTGGTGCAAACATTTTGGATGAATCGTAAGTATTGTATGAAAACAAGGGAAATACCAGGGAAATGGCAATATAATGTTTCAGGAACTGACGGGAGCTATCTAGTGTGTATTGATACTCCTCCCAGCTGTCGGTACCAAGGATTTTGCAATAGTCACCTTCTTTAATTTCAGAAACTAGGTAAGGCTCCTGCTACTTGACCTCTGGACCCTTTATCCTCGATCGAGACTTCTTCTAAACATTTAATAAAATATTGACAGGGACCAGCTTCCTATTCACATCGCCTAGTCACAGTCGGGTTGACGATCGGACCAAGTCCCCAGTTCTTGATGAGATGAGGATTAACAGACTGGAAAAGAGGTTGTTCGAGAAGACTTACTCGTGCGTTTGAGCCTCTGGATATACGATATGGAGCTTCTGGACTTCCCTTCGCAGTTCCTGCGTTAATCAACGCTTTTCCCAACTCGACATCTCTAAGATAAGCAGTGGTTAAGAGCCCCCAACCGCTTATGCCAATCATGTCTTCCAAAAGAGATTTAGGCATGGGGGCAGCTTCATCGATCGAAGGTAGTTGCTTTCCCAATACAACATAATTTAGAGCGTCAAAGATATCTTGACGTTGTGCCTTGGACAAAGAGAGAAGTTCACACACATGTGCCATGGTTGACTGCGCAGTTTTGTAGACGGAGTCCCCAGAAAGCATGCAAAAACTTCTAATAGGAGGATGGTATTTGTACACTCCTTTAGTGCCTAGTTGTAGTCACTGGTAGGATGGTTGACAAACCTATGGAAGCGGCGGTACTTGGAATCTTTCATTTCTTTTTTAGTTGGAGGATGTTTGACACGAGGTAGCTTGATGACGTCATCTTGTATCCAGACCTCCAAGAGTTCAATCACCCCTTCCATTGGAAAGGGAAAATCTGGGAATGGTGGAGTCTCATTTTTCCTATGTGAAATGGGAGTCAGACGCTTAGATTGTTGATAGTTGTTCCCCGGATGCTTTCTCTTTCCACCCTCATGAGTGATTAATTAGAGGTTGGGTCTTTTATTGGAAGGACACCTGCTTTCCTGAACAACTTTACGAGTTTCTTCATTCTGGGAAGGTTCTGTTGGAGCATTGCT
Organism: Papaver somniferum; assembly: GCF_003573695.1. NCBI lineage: Eukaryota > Viridiplantae > Streptophyta > Magnoliopsida > Ranunculales > Papaveraceae > Papaver > Papaver somniferum. The sequence goes on along the minus strand of NW_020620825.1, from coordinate 9,621,275 downwards.
CGGTCAAACTCGCATACGTTGCTATCTCAAGCATGTTTGTCAATGTTAGTGATCAAAACTATAAGTCTTGATTTCTAGTCTACTATAGATAAGTCTCGGACTAGGATAGAAAGTGTAGTTGAGCTCAAGGACTTCATGGAAATTCATCATACAATAAGAAGAACTACTCAAGGAACCGGTGAAACTTCTCGACAAAAAGGTATGTGAAGAATTGAACTTATCTGTCACTCAAAAGTCTATCTACTCTATCTCCTACTTCTTGAAACAAAAAGTCGTATGCTATATATAGACTTAGATTATACACATTTGGTATTTCGAGTCGAGTATACCTCGCCTATCTATATCTCGAAATATGTGTTGGTAAGCGTTTCGCTTCGACCATGTTTATCTTTACCTAGTGACGAAAGTCATGATATGTTTCAATCACTTTGAAAATTTCTTTGACGAGAAATAGTGTAACAACTATATAACGTCCTCTAAGAATGTTTCAATGGTTGGAATGAGAGTTTAGATTACATAACCAATGATGGACATAAGTATTGTTGTGGAAACACATACGTGCATAAGTCCTATCCCTTGAACCAAATTTTGCGAACTTTGTTGATCAAGAGAAACCGGAAGAATGGCTTGTTGCCAAGTCCGTGAACTGCCGAAATTCTCATCCCGAGAAATTCTGCTGGAGTTGACAAACTTGTTGCATGAGTACCAGTCCGCGAACCCAGTCCGCGAACCAGCGGAAAGTCTTTGCCGAGATTTTCTGCTGGAGTTTGTAAACTCAGCCCGGTTGCTTAAGTCCGCGAACCTAGTGTGCGAACTTAAGAAGGTTATATATCTGAAGATGATTTCTGAACTTAAACTTATAAGGACTAAGGAATGAAATTTGCAAACCGTGGCTATAAAGTTCATGAACCTATTCGAGTGAATCAAATCATCTTTGCTTCAATAGTGTCTTGTGTAGTACATAAGATTTCCTTGCAATTGAACAACTCTCTAACTAGTTCAATTGAGTCATTTGAACTAGTTATGGCGAAGAAGAATATGGTTGGTATGAAATGCTCATATGGCTAACCTTTTGGTTAACTATTGTTTAACCAACAATGTACAAGGTTGGGTACGATTAACAAACCTAGAAGCGTGCATTTCATTTTTGTATAACAAACTAAGTTTTCGATCTAACGGTTGAGAAATATTAGCTTGAATCTAAATCAGGTTTTCATCTAACGGTGGATATTGTTTGTTTTGTGACCAAGGCGAAACCCTAATTTGAAAGACTATATAAGAGGACATCTAGAAACTCTGCAAAACTAATCCTCACACTTCACGTGTGATACTAGTTTGCGTGCTAGAGTCGTTTCTCCTTTAACCTTTGGTTTTCTTCTTCTAAAACTAGGTTAACGACTTAAAGATTTCATTGGGTTTATGAAGTCAGAACGATACTACTTTTATCTTAGTTGTGTGATCTGATCTTGCATCTTATATCGTACGAGTACAATCAGATTGATTGGATTGAGATGAATATCTCCGATAGGCAAGATATAAAAAGTAGTCACAAACATCTTCGTCTCATTGTTGGTAGTTCTGCAATATCTTGTTTCGCTACCATACGATTAAGATTGTTGTGAGGTGATTGATTTATCTAGGCCGTTCTTCGGGAATATAAGACCGGATTATCAATTGGTTCCTGTTCACCTTGATTATTATCAAAAGACGGAACAAAAACTTTAGGGTTTTTTTGTGGGAGACAAAATGATCCTTTGATAGACTTGTTTGTGTGAGACAGATTTGTTTTGTCAAAGCCTGCGATTTTGGGTCGTAACAACTCTTAGTTGTGGGTGAGATCAGCTAAGGGAATCAAGTGCGTAGTATCTTGCTGGTATCAGAGGCGTAGGGAGTAAAACTGTACCTTGGATCAGTGGGAGACTGATCGGGGTTCAACTACAGTCCATTCCAAAGTTATATTGGAGTAGGCTAGTGTCTGTAGCGGCTTAATACAGTGTGTGTTCAATCTGGACTAGGTCCCGGGGTTTTTCTGCATTTGCGGTTTCCTCGTTAACAAAATTTTTGTGTTTATGTTATTTCTTTTCCATATTATATTTTGTTATATAATTGAAATATCACAGGTTGTGCATTGTTCAATCAATTAGAATATCCGACCTTTTGGTTGTTGATTTTAATTGATTGACACTTGGATATTGGTCTTTGGTACCATCCAAGTTATCTCTCTAGTATTTGATAAAGACTCGCAGATTTCTATTTGCTTGAGTATATATCAAATCGATAGATTGAGATATAAACTCTTTGATATACTTTTATCTAGATTGAGTCTGACTGTCTAGTTGATTCTCTAGAAAGTATATTGGAGTTTGTCCATACAGATTTCTAAGCAAAATATTGGGTGAGGTTGTTGTACCCCCGCTTTTTCAGGTTCAGATCGACTGAGTAAAGCAGCAGCGGATCTCTTAGCAGCTTCTGATGCAATATGGGAATTGATACTTTCCAGGAAGGACACACATAACGGAATCACCTTTTCATTGCGAGGACTCTGATGAGATCGTGCTAAATCCCACGAGTTTAGCACGATCATAGGCAGACAATTTACGTTGGTGGCTACTTTTCCATGAGCAGACAAGTTACGTTGGTGGCTACTTTTCCATTCAACACGATCATAGGCTTCATCTTCCTCACCAGGAATAGGAATATGAATCTTGGAAGAAGGACTACTACCATCAGTATTGATCCAAAATGGATTGTTGGTGGCATTTCCTTCAGTTAGAATGTGTGTTGGCTCCTTCAATAGTTGATCCGTGAGGACTTTCAAGAGCGCAAATACTCCGTCCCGCGTCTTGACAATAGTAGCTTGATTCCTGACAATATCATTCAAGATTTTCATCAAATCATGAATAGTTGTTAAATATCGAGACTCCATAGCCTCGACAAGGGTTTTGAATGAAAGAACGAATTCATGAATAACATGTGAAGTATTGTCAGTGCTGGGAGAAGTAAAATTGGGATCAAGGGTTTCTGAACCATTCCTAAGATTAACCATATTGAGAATTTTAGGAAATTGAAAACAGGATAAGAAAAATGATTTTTTGCAACTGAGAGATCAATCTTCCACTGTGGTCGCCAATTGTTTGAGGGTGAAAACTGTTTCTACTGGTTTTGGTAAATTTGGCGTGTGTGGATGAGAAACGAATCTAAACCCTAAACAAATGCATTGCACGGGAGTGCTTTTGATTCGAGAGATCAATCTATACAATTCTGTCCTAAACCAAGAAATGGCCGTTCCATACTTGCTTCGGTCACAAAGTGAAGGAGATGGGGTTAATCTTAGGGAGGGAAGCGAAGAAGGTGTTGAGATTATGAAGGTGTTGGATGTTTATGACTTGTATCAGAATGATGAACTGGCTTGCACAATGTAAGCTATCAGTTCTGGGTGTTTTCTGGATACGGTGATGACAACACTTGGTTTTTCTGTGTTGTTTGGAAATAGGTTGGAGAACCTATTTATACAAGTCTTTGAACGCAATCCTCATCTTGTATGAAGTGGAGGAAGTTGAGTGATGGAGTAGCAGGGTCGTGTAGGTGATTGTCCCACGATCACGCCTTTGCCCACTTCCCTCATCATCATTAACCGTCCATCTTTCCTGACAAGTTACCGTAATAGGTGCATTGCATGCCACACACTATAAACCGCCAGAAAAATACCCCATTAAGTATCCCCTAGTTTGTGACATGTTTGATGTCTCGAATGAGCGGGTCAAGTCGTGGGACCCGCCGCAGGAAATATCATACGGTGCTATTAGGTTAAATAACTAAGTTATTTATGGAATTGATATTCATAAATATCGTGCATTCTCGATGCATGTAAAGCATCACTTTTAAACAAGCATCTCAAAACAATCGATACGCACGAATCATCGTTGTTTTAAAGATTGATTGAGTAAGTCGTGAACTAAGCTTCTTAAAATGGCAGCACGTCCAACCATCTTCGAGTGATCGTTTGGAGGCCACATGGGTGGGCCATCATTTGGTCGATCACTCCCTGTGATAGAGTGGCAGACAACGATCATTGAGGCACTTCATTGATTGCCTAATTTATAATCCAAGCCTTCCGACCAAGCTGGCAAAGTTGGATGGACGAGATGATTTACGACACATGTTTGTTGTCGTTGAAGGAATTTAGGGTTTTTTAGAGGTGCGCAAACATCCCTCTTTGGCTTGATCGAATCCAAGCATTCGTGCTATTTTTGAGTGGATTGATCGGGCATGCGTGGAGACGGCTCACTGGCGTGCATGTCTACACCTCTCGGTCCCACAAAGATTCGATCTAGGCCACTCAATTTGACCGGCAAAGATGAGTGGTCGTGATTGATTTGCGACAGAAATATATTGCCGCAAAGTGTTAGTTAGGGTCTAAAGGCCGTGTGACCTATCAATTTTGGGGCGTGCGTTTCGAGGCACCGGGTCCCATTATGTATAGGTCGGTCGGTCACACGTAAAGGTGGACCCACGGTGATCATGTTGACATCCTTAGGACCTCTTGAGTCTATATCTGCACCGTCCGTTTAGGCTGGTGAAGATGGATGGTCACGATCAATTTACGTCAAATGTGTGTTGCCGCAAACCCTAATTAGGGTTTTGAAACAACCACGTCCGCACGACTTTGACCAAATGGTTTTGCATGTTGTTGGCCTCCTTTGGGGAGATCGATCGTGTGGGGACAATGTTGGGCTGACGGTGAACTTATGTGCACCTTCCTGATGGTCAAAAACACGATCTAAGCCATCAAAATAGACTGGCCAAGTTGGATGGTTGTGATCGATTTAAGACGCTAGTGGATTTCCGCGACCTAATTTAGGGTCTGGAAGCATCACGCCTGCCATGGTTTGGGCGAGCGTTTCACTGCTCAATGGCCCCACCATGGACAAGTCTTTCGAGCAAGGGGAAAGTGGGGCCGGCGGTGTGCATGTCAGCATTCCCCTAATTGCTCATGTGATCATCTAACCCGTCCAAGCAAGCATGCGAAGTTGGAAGGTTCCGATGATTTTGAGACTGTCTTGGACAATTTAAATTCGTTTGAGCTTCTCTTTAACCAGCACGACTTCCCTACTTAGGGTTAGCGTTTTGATATGCTGGGAGATGCATGGTGATATTCGACTGGGTAGGGCATTAGTGGGCCCGCCGGTGGTCATCGCGGTGATTGCCTATTTCTGCCAAGGTTTGGCTAGGCTTGTTAAATCGTGCGACCAACTTGTGTGGCCGTGATCGTTTCTGAGACTGATATGGACAGTATAGATTTTCCCTAAGGGAATTAAGCGCGTTCGATTGCACCAACTTTTAATTAAAAGGTGTGCGAATGCGCTGATCTCTTTGTCAGAGGGTGGTGTATCCTATGTGGGTGTTTTCATGCAGGTCTCAATACTGACACTTCGGGAGATTCATGCTACTCTGTTGCGAGTAAACATTAATCGTCATGTCATGTCAATATTGAGAGTTCGGCTGGGGAATATAGCATAGGAAAACACTAGGCAGGCTATGCATTAGTGAATAATGCTGGTGTAAGATAAAATTTATAGAATATTTGGGATTGTTGCTACATGCATCATTTTGAGTAAATCTTATATACATAAATATATTGAATTGCTCAACACATATATGAGCGAAGAGGCTTTAGGCACTCAACACTTTTAAATGACTCCATTTAATTAGTGAATAATGCAACTAGGAGCTTAAATACTCATTAGGCTCTATACTAGTGAACAATTCATCTAGGAGCTTGAGTTTCAATACAATATGAAGAGCGGCATAGGCACTCGTCAGATTTTGATATACTCTTCAAATTCCTTTCGGAATATAGACATATCAAGGTCTATTACTTCCGATGTCGGGTCAAGTAGATAGACTTTTACAATTTTTGCCCTAAACTAAAAACCACCATCAACACACATAACAAGTTTCCCAAAGTGATTTCCCATTGGGACGGTCTCTAAGATCAAACAAACACAAACTTATTAGATTTGTCGTGTTTGCCTGCTCTGATACCAACTGAAAAAGCGGGAGTCTTACAACCACACCCAATATTTCGTTTAGGCAATCTGTATGGACTAACTCCAATATGATTCCAAGAGAATCAACTAGACAGTCAGACTCAATCAAGGAAAATACATCCAAGAGTTATATCTCTGTTTCTCAATGTAATCAGCAAATCAAACAAATAGAAATCCGAGAGCCTTATTATTATGAGAAACAACTTGAATGGTACCAAAGACCAACGTTCAAGTGTTAATCAATTTCAGTCAACAACCAATTACCAATTGATTGAACTATGCACAACCTGTGATATTTCGATTATATAGAAAATATAATGCGGAAAAGAAATAACACAGACACCAAAAATTTTGTTAACGAGGAAACCGCAAATGCCGAAAAACCCCGGGACCTAGTCCAGACTTGAACACCACACTGTATTAAGACGCTACAGACTCTAACCTACTACAAGTTAACTTCGGACTGGAATGTAGTTGAGCCCTAACCAATCTCACACTGATTAAGGTACAGTCGCATTCCTTACGGCTTTGAATCCCAGCAGGATTCTACGCACTTGATTCCGTTAGCTGATCTCACCCACAACTAAGAGTTGCTACGACCCAAAGTCGAAGACTTGATAAACAAATCTGTCTCCCACAAAAAAAGTCTATTCTGATAGATAAATATGTCTCCCACAGAAATAACTATGAAGTTTTTGTTCCGTTTTTTGAAATATCAAGGTGAACATGAACCAATTGATAATCCAGTCTTATATTCCCGAAGAACAGCCTAAAAATATCAATCACCTCATAATAACTTAACTAGATGGTAGTAAAACAAGTTAATGTGGAATCACAAAGAATGAGACGAATAGCTTTGTGATTACTTTTTATATCTTACCTATCGGAGATAAATCTCGAGCAAATCTTAGAGAAGATAGTACTCAATACGATAAAACAAGTAAGATCAGAACACAGAGAAAATAGTTGGGTCTGGCTTCAGAATCCCAATGAAGTCTTTAAGTAGTTAACCTATAATGGTTTTAGGAAAAATCTAGGTTAAAGGAGAATCGACTTTAGTCGCAACTAGTATCACACATAAGGTGTGGGGATTAGGTTTCCCAGTTCCTAGAGTTCTCCCCTATATAATCTTCAGATCAGGGTTTGATAACTTTGGAACAAAGCAATCAATATTCACCGTTAGATGAAACCTGATTCAAGATTCAAGCTAATATCTTTCCACCGTTAGATGGTCTTATCTTGTTACACACAAATGAAATAGACCTTCATTTAGATATAGGTAATCGTACCTAAAACGTGTATATTAAGTTGGATCAATAACAATTAACCGAAGTTATCCATATAAACACTTTTGTGTGAACCATGTTCATCTTAACACTTCTAGATCAAACAATAATTAAATGAATCTAATTGTGTTACTCATAGAGTTAGTCAATTGTTTATATTCTCAAAGAAGTATACAAGACACAATTGAAGCAAAATCAGATTGATTCAAAAGAATCAGTTCATGAACATTTTAGCCACTGTTTGCAAACATTGCATTCCTTAATTTATAAATGTATTTTTTCATGAGTATGTAAACATACTTAGCCGATTTTAAAACTTAACCTCATAAGTTTGTAAATGGGTACGAAAACTTATGTTCTGGACTTTGGTCATGTCCGACAGTTCGCAAACGGGTGCGCATTCTGTCGTTCCGGACCGAACTCAGGTAAATAAGTTTGCAAACGGGTACGCAGACTTAGTTCCAGGACTTTGACAGTTAAAACCGTTTGCATACGGGTATGCATACTTGGTTCCCGGACCTGAATCATTCTTACAACAGTTTGTATACGGGTATGCATAATGTGCTATATCCAGACAATAGTTAATTGTACTTGTTAGAGCATTGCTCGGCCGAACTCGCATGCGTTGCTATCTCAAGCATTTTTATCAATGTTAGTGATCAAAACTATAAGTCTTGATTTCTGGTCTATTATAGCTAAGTCTCGGACTAGGATAGAAAGTGTAGTTGAGCTCAAGGACTTCATGGCGATTCATCATACAAGTAGAATAACTACTCAAGGAACCGGTGGAACTTCTCGACAAAAAGGTATGTGAAGACTTGAACTTATCTGTCACTCAAAAGTCTATCTACTCTATCTCCCACTCTTTGATACAAGAAGTCGTATGCTATATATATATACTTGGATTATACACATTTGGTATTTCGAGCCGGTAATACCTCGCCTATCTATATCTCGAAATATGTGTTGGTAAGCTTTTCGCTTTGATCAAGTTTATCTTTACCTAGTATGTTTCAATCATCTTGAAAATTGTTTTGACGAGAAATGGTATAACAACTATATAACGTCCTCTAAGAATGTTTCAATAATTGGAATGAGAGTTTAGATTACATAACCAGTGATGGACATAAGTATTGTTGTGGAAACACATATGTGCATAATTCCTATTCCTTGAACCAAAGTTTGCAAACTTTGTTGATCAAGATAAACCGGAAGTATGGCTTGTTGCCAAGTCTGCGAACATACGGATCGAGGTAAGAACATTCCTTATGTCTGCCACTATTGCGGAAATAAAGGTCACCTGGAAAGGAGATGTCGTTTTCGTATAAGGAATAAGAAACTTCATGATGTTCTTGTTTGGGCATCACAAGAAGTTGTGAAACCAAGATCATATGCTAAGGATAATCCCCTTAACATTACAGGTTGTAACTTTCCAACCTTTAGGCAAAGGAATCATTGCTGTGATAAAACTATATTTGCTTATAAACGTTATACGAAGCCTTTTCAGAATCGTAATGGTTATCAAAAGGATAACTTTGTAAAGACGAATACAAGATCCGATGCTCCAAATTGGAGAAATACTAACTTGCAAAAGAATAGTCAATCCAATTTTCTTCCGATAAATCTTGAAGAGAGTAATGGGAAGAAAGTTCCGGTTGTTCCTAAACGCACTCAGAAGTGGGTACCAAAGAAAGCTAATGATGCTTTGAGTGTGAAAAGGAATGATCCAGAAAATTCCATGACTATGGAGAAGGCAGTATCCATGATGTTGGAACTTAACAAGTTTTTTGGAAAAATGGAATTGGATGTGAAAGGCTCTAAAAGTGATCCCTTTCATGATAATCCAACGGTCAATTGTGGTGAACAAGATATTGTTCACTCCAACACAACTTGATTGTGTTGTAAGTGCATCCTCACCAAGGAATGCCATGCTTAGTATACGGTGAGGGAAGCATGGAAATTGGAGCGCACAAATTATGTTCGGTAAGGCTGTAGAATTCAATTGGATTCGTCTAAAAAGGTATGTCTATAAACTTGATCAAGATTTGTGCTTTTATTTGTTTAGAGAAATTATAATGATTCACGTACCTTTCTTATCGTTCTTTTCTACCTAACTTGATATGTGTTTAAGGTTTTTTAAACGTTTAGGTTTGAAAATAGTAGTTCGGGATGTTTGTACTTCATGGTACACCTACCAGGTATGCATAACATCTTTTAAAATCAAAATCCAGGGGTTTAAGTTTGCAGACTTGAAAAATTCGTTTGCAAACCCGTATGCATACTTGGCGTCGATATTCGGTAAACTTGTTTTGGCCGTAACTTCTTCGTCCGAACTCGGAATGACCTAATTGGTTTTGAATTCTCTTCCTATTTGAATTTTCTTCAAAATGGATATGAGAATTATTGTATTTGGATGAGTTAAGATTGGTATTTGTTCTGTCTCTTGTTTTTGAGTGTTTTGCTCCGTTTCGTTGCATTTGTTCCACTTCTCTTGGACTTGGTCACTTGGATTCATGGAGTATTACTCTTCTAATCTCATTTATAGCTTTTACAAGAATATTGTTGGTGATTCACAAAGAAGGAAGTTCAAGAATGGACAGTAGTACGCATTACTATGGGATTCTTGAAAGTTCACAATCATTTTATGTGAACTATGGTGCATGGTCGTTAATGACCTTGTATGTTCTTCTTTGAAAATATTTTTATACGCCTTTGGTAGTAGCTATTCTTGGTATAAATCCGGGCGAAAAAGATTGATTCTACTCTCTGAGGACAAATCATCTTATATGTGCATTACGAGTTTGTCTTGATGCCTAGGAAACTTCTTATGAGAATTTATTCTTGTTTTTGAGAAGGATTACTGGAGTTTGGAATAGCAATATTGTAATTACACATAGCTATGTTCAACGTTTTCATCTTCATGTTTTTAGATTTATTTGTTTAAATTCTAAAGTTGTTTGGAAGATAATTTTGCAGTATTAATCGTTATGATTTTATATATTGCAATGTGTTATGGGATATGTGTGTTTGCGTCCGTGAACTATGACTGTCCCATACTTTGTCAAAAGTAAAGTCGTTCGTGGTCGGTATTCACGTATTGGTAAAAGAATGAATGGACTTTTGACAAATACAAAAGTTAAGCCTATATTGTCAATTATTTGATGGAAGATAGGTTAAAATCTTTTGTTTTCAGGGATTATGTCTATTAATATCTTTATGCAAATAGTGATGGGAAGATAGAATGAATCCTTGTGTATTCCGCAGTATTGATCATCCCTGATCCATATTTTATGTATTATTGTGAGACTCCGTAATGTATCTTATGTTGAGCATTATACAACCAAGTTGGTTTTCTTAGCTTAGTTGTTGTTCCGTGAGATATGTTATGTCGAGCATATTGAACTAAATTAATCATCTTGTTTGGTTATTAGTTATTGCTCCGTAAGTTTCTTATGTCGGGCAAAACAAATGACAATTAAATTGATTACTTTTGTGATTAGTTTGATTGTGTATTCCAATTAGATTAATTATGGGTTCTCTTGTAATTAATCTAGTTGAGTATTTTCATACTCCGTAAGATTCCTCTTATGTTGAGTATATGAACGGTTAAGCTAATCATTGTCTTATGGTTAACTTAGTCGTAGCTCCGTAAGTTATCTTATGTTAAGCACAATCAATTGAATTGATCACTTTTTGTGTTCAATTTGATTGCGTATTCCGATTAAATTAATCATGGGTTTGCTTGTGATTAATTTGATTGAGTTTTTGGATATAGAAAAATCATTCTCATGGTTTTTGGTGTCCAATAAAATCCTTCTTTTCTTTTGAAATTAAGGTCGCTCTTGTTGTTCTCTCGGGAATGACATCAAATGGGGGAGAGTTCTTTTGAACTTGTGCTTAATGGTCATATCTTGAGGGGAGTGCGGATGTGGAATTTTAGAGGGGTTATCTTGTATCTTTAAACTCCTTGATGAATTCATTTAGCTTCGGCTTTATGATTGCATCTAAATTAGTTGGTATGTATTTTTTTCTTTTTGTCATGAAATGTCTCTCTCGGAAATTTCATTATGATCCCGTTCTTGTACCTTTGCCAATTTTATTGGCAAAAAGGGAGAGAATTAATATGTAGTTCATACTACAAATACATATGGTTTTAGGATCATTATGTAAGGGGGAGTGGTTTCCATGTGATATTGAGTATTGACTAAGAGGGAGTGATACATATCACCATAGTATTATTGTTGAAGTTATTATACAATTGAACTTTGACGCTGTGTAATAATACTATGACACTATATAAAAATGATCGAGACCGATGCTTTCACATTGTTATAGCTACGGATCTTCAACAATGGTGTGCTAAACTTACAACCTTTGGAATTATTGGAGTACTTGGAAATGACGAAGATTTCGAGGAATGTTGAAGATTAGACATGTGGAATAGGAGCTACTAAAAGTTTCTTTATCTTTTTTTTATTCCATATGTATTGATAGTTTTGTCACTAAAATTGACAAAGGGGGAGATTGTTAGAGCATTGGTCGGTCGAACTCGCATGCATTGCTATCTCAAGCATGTTTGTCAATGTTAGTGATCAAAACTATAAGTCTTGATTTCTAGTCTATTATAGCTAAGTCTCGGACTAGGATAGAAAGTGTAGTTGAGCTCAAGGACTTCATGGCGATTCATCATACAAGTAGAAGAATTACTCAAGGAACCGGTGGAACTTATCGACAAAAAGGTATGTGAAGACTTGAACTTATCTGTCACTCAAAAGTATATCTACTCTATCTCCTACTCTTTGAGACAAGAAGTCGTATGCTATATATATATATAGACTTGGATTATACACATTTGGTATTTCGAGCCGAGTATACCTCTCCTATCTATATCACGAAATATGTGTCGGTAAGCTTTTCGCTTCGATCAAGTTTATCTTTACCCAGTATGTTTCAATCATCTTGAAAATTGCTTTGACAAGAAATGGTGTAACAACTGTATAACGTCCTCTAAGAATGTTTCAATGATTGGAATGAGAGTTTAGATTACATGACCGATGATGGATATAAGTATTTTTGTGGAAATACAGATGTGCATAAGTCCTATTCCTTGAACCAAAGTTTGCGAACTTTGTTGATCAAGAGAAACTGGAAGTATGGCTTGTTGCCAAGTCCGCGAACTCAGCCCACGAACTGCCAAACTTCTCATACCGAGAAATTATACTGGAGTTGACAAACTAGTTGCGTGAGTACCAGTCCGCGAACTAGCGGAAGGTCTTTTGCCGAGATTTTCTGCTGGAGTTTGTAAATTCTGCCCGGTTGCAGTCCGCAAACCCAATGTATGAACTTAAGAAGGTTATATATCTAAATATGATTTCTGAACTTAAACTTAAAAAGACTAAGGAATGCAGTTTGCAAACCCTGGCTATAAAAGTTCATGAACCGATTCAAGTGAATCAAATCATCTTTGTTTCAATTGTGTCTTGTGTAGTACATGAGATTTCCTTGCAATTGAACAACTCTCTAACTAGTTCATTTGAAGTCACTTGAACTAGTTATGGTGAAGAATAACATGGTTGATATGAAATGCTCATATGGCTAACCAATTGGTTAACTATTGTTGAACCAACAAGTGCATACGTTAGGGTACGGTTAACAAACCTAGAAACGTGCATTGTCAAGTGTGTATAACAAGCTAAGTTTTCGATCTAACGGTTGAGAAATATTATCTTGAATCTAAATCAGGTTTTCATCTAACGGTGGATATTGATTGTTTTTTTACTAAGGCAAAACCCTGATTTGAAAGACTATATAAAGGAGACATCTAGTATTGTGCAAAACTAATCCCCACACCTTACGTGTGATACTAGTTTGCGTGCTAGAGTCGTTTCTCCTTTAACCTTTGGTTTTCTTCTTCTAAAACCAGGTTAACGACTTAAATACTTCATTGGGATTGTGAAGCCAGACCGATACTACTTTTATCGTAGTTGTGTGATCTGATCTTGCATCTTCTATCGTACGAGTACAATCAGATTGATTGGCTTGAGATTGATATCTCCGATAGGCAAGATAGAAAAAATTAGTCACAAACATCTTCGTCTCATTGTTTGTGATTCCACAACATCTTGTTTCGCTACCATACGATTAAGATTGTTGTGAGGTGATTGATAACTCTAGGCTGTTCTTCGGGAATATAAGACCGGATTATCAATTGGTTCCTGTTCACCTTAATTATTATCAAAAGACGGAACAAAACCTTTTAGGGTTTATCTGTAGGAGACAGATTAATCCTTTGATAGACTTGTCTCTGTGAGACAGATTTGTCTATTGTCAAAGCTTGTGATTTTGGGTCGTAGCAACTTTTAGTTGTGGATGAGATCAGATAAGGGAATCAAGTGCGCAGTATCCTGCCGGGATCAGAGGCGTAGGGAGTACAACTGTACCTTGGATCAGTGGGAAACTGGTTGGGTTCAACTACAGTCCTGTCCGAAGTTAGCTTGGAGTAGGCTAGTGTCAGTAGCAGCTTAATACAGTGTATGTTCAATCAGGACTAGGTCCCGGGGTTTTTCTGCATTTGCGGTTTCCTCGTTAACAAAATTTCTGATGTCTGTGTTATTTCTATTTCCGCATTATATTTGTTTATATAATTGAAATAATACAGGTTGTACATTTGAATCAATCAATTAGAATAATCCAACCTTTGGTTGTTGATTGTCATTGATTGATCCTTGGATATTGGTCTTTGGTACCATCCAAGTTATTCCTTGTGTTTGATTAAAGACTCGCTGATTTCTATTAGCTTGAGTAAATCAAAACAAGAGAGAGATATTAACTCCTTGAGATACTTTTACCTAGATTGAGTCTGAATGTCTAGTTGATTCTCTAGAAAGTATTTCGGAGCTAGTCCATACAGATTGCTAAGCGAAATATTGGGTGGTGTTGTTAGACCCCCGATTTTTCTGTTCTAAACTCCCTTTTCAATCATTGAAACATTCTTAGAAGACGAAAATAGCTGTCTCACACAAACTATTAGCTTATAAGCAATTTTCAAGTGATCGAATGATCAATACGAAACATTCCGAGTCTACATCAAATGACTGTCTCACACAAATCATGTAAGATGTTACCAGGTGATTTTCACATGATCATATTTTGACTTTCGTCAAGAATAATGATGAACGTAGTTAAAGAAAAAATCTTTCGAGAAAAATATAAGCGAGTTAAACTCAGCTCGAAATATCAAATGTATATAATATTAAAGTCTATATAGCTATACGACTTTGTCTCAATAGGAGATAAAATATAATAGACTTCTAAGTGATAGATGAGTTCAAGTCTCCACATACCTTTTGTTGATGAAGTTCCACAAGCTCCCTTAGTAGTTCTTCGTCTTCGATCGATGAACGTCACGAAGTCTAAACTCAACTGCACATCCTATCCTAATCCGAGACATAACTATAAGTAGACTAGAAATCATGACTTATAGTTTTGACAACTAAACTTGACAAACAATCTTGAGATAGCAACGCTTGCGAGTTCGACCGAGCAGTGCTCTAACATAATGTATCCCGATCGATGATGTGTTTTTGGGAGAAAGTTTATGAAATATTCGCCGCTGAAATGGGGAACATTAATGGGCATGATTGTCACGTATTGTCACATTGTTTTAGTATGATTAGTCGTAATATACCGTAATTCGTCGTTGTACTAGTGGAGAACCACAAAAATAAACTTAACGGTGAAGCTATACATGAAGTGGAACCCAGAACACTAGCGACGTGTGCAGTGTCTCACGGCGGACGTCCTTTCGACTTCCAAGCTTATTTTAACATTCTTAGGGTGCTCAACAGATATGATCCCTACATCGTCCTAGGAATTCCACCACCCGACGAGAATTGACGCCGATGTAGTAGTTGTTTTAATCTAATGTATTTATTTTATTCTCATGTATGATGTGGTTGTACAATCCAATGCAATATGTTTTTATTCATGATATTGATGGTGTAATGTTTAATCCAAGAAAAATTTAAATTAGTTATGATATTGATGGTGAAAATGCGAAGACATCCACATGTTTGGTTTAGATATAATCGTAATAACACAAAATAAACAACAAACTAAATAACATTAATACCATAGTCAATCGATTGTCCTTCAACTTCAAGCATCCCACTCCACCAAAAAACACCTAGGACATTTCCAGAAATGCCTTCCATATGTGTCTTCTTCAGAAGAAGTGCACAAATGCATAAAAGTATTGCAACCGGGCTGTGAGCATCCACTGATTCTCTGTGGACAGTGTTTGTATTTGTGATCTTCATATCCAGAGTGCTTGCAGTGTAATAACTTCTTCTTCAATTTGGCTTTAAGTTTGAAGTTTTTGCAGAGTGTTGCAGTCTTTTTTTCTTTTTCTTTAATCTTCATAGCATCATCTGGCATATGTGGTTCCTCTGGACAGTTGGGATCTTGACATCGCAAATACCTGAGCTTTTCCGGTTGTGATTCAATCACCATTCTGATGCGTGAACAACCTTCCCGCAGACACTTTGAATACATCCAAGAACATTGTATAAGACCGTGGTTATCCATGAAACATAATGGACAAACCTCTTTTGCTTCGACACATAATATTTGCTTCGTTTTGCCTTTAGAAAACATGGTGGATGTTGTTGGATTAAGAAAGAAATTTGTTGGTTTGGTTGAGAATAAAACCTAGTATTGTATTTATAACAAAAAAATAGGCGTTGGTAATTCAAACGGGTAGTTTTAGTAAAGCCGCGCGGTTTTACTACAAACGCCAACGGCTAAATTTTCAACCACTCGATTTTTTTTATCTCCTTATAAATTCCATTCTTACCATCTCCAAATTCACATCTTCATCTTCTTCTTTCTTTCTAAAACTTTTAATCTCTCTCACTCTGCAGAAATGTCTGTTAGAAATCATGGTCCCGAGTTTACTAAAGAAGAGGATATAACTATATGCAAAGCATATCTGTTTCATAGGGTAATCGTTGGTATGGGCTTTCAAGAGGGTTCTTTTTGGGAGAAATTTTTTACAATGTTCGTCTCACTGACGGGGAACCCAGGAAACCGAGATGCTCTTCGATTGCTTGCTCGTTTTCAATCTATTAGGCTTGTAGTCCAGCCATTCCTTGCTCTGGTAATGGAAATTGACCGAGAAAAGTTCATCGGTGTAACTAAAGATGAAATGATCCAAACAACTCTTGATAATTGGGAGGAAGCTCACGGTAAACCTTTTCGTTACGAAGCGTGTTTTAGAATTCTAAAAGATGGTCCATCTCAAGCACATCTATGCTAAAAAAGCGGGGGTCTAACAACCTTACCTAATATTTGGATTAGCAATCTGTATGGACAAACTCCAATATACTTTTATGAGAATCAACCAGACAGTTAGACTCAATCAATAGAAAAGTATATCAAAGAGTTTTGTATCTCTATCTCTTGATTTGATCTTTACTCAAGCAAATAGAAATATGCTATTCTTTATCAAATACAAGGATAAAAACTCGGATGGTACCAAAGACTAATATACAAGGATCAGTCAATTTCCAATCAACAACCAAAGATTGGATTTCACAATTGATTGATACAACGTACAACCTGTGATATTTCAATTATATAGCAAAATATAATGCGGAATAGAAATAACACAGACACCAGAAATTTTGTTAATGAGGAAACCGCAAATGCAGAAAAACCCCAGGACCTAGTCCAGATTGAACACCACACTGTATTAAGCCGCTACAGACACTAGCCTACTACAAACTAACTTCAGTCTGGACTGTAGTTGAACCCTAATCAATCTCACACTGATTCAAGGTACAGTTGCGCTCCTTACGCCTCTGATCCCAGCAGGATACTACGCACTTGATTCCCTTAGCTGATCTCACCCACAACTAAGAGTTGCTACGACCCAAAGTCGAAGCCTTGATAGACAAATCTGTCTCACACAGAAAAGTCTATAAAATTGAATAAATATGTCTCCCACAGAAATACCCAAGAGTTTTTGTTCCGTCTTTTGATAAATCAAGGTGAACATGAACTAATTGATAACTTATATTCCCGAAGAACAGCCTAGTATTATCAATCACCTCACAATAATCTAAATCGTATGGTAGCAAAACTAGATATTGTGGAATCACAAACGATGAGACGAAGATGTTTGTGATTTCTTTTTATCTTTTCCTATCGGAGATATAATCTCAAACCAATTATTTAATTGAAATCGTAGGATAGAAAATGGCAAGATCAGATCGCTCAACTATAATAAAAGTAGTTTCGTCTGGCGTCATAATCCCAATGAAGTATTTCAGTCGTTAACCTACAGGGTCTCGAGAAGAAACCTAAGGTTAAAGGAGAATTGAATCTAGCAAACTAACTAGTATCACACAAGAGGTGTGGGGATTAGTTTTTCCAGATGCTAGATGTCTCCTTTATATAATTTTCAAATCAGGGTTTGCAATCTAAGTTACCTTGGTAACAAAGCATTCAATATTCACCGTTAGATGAAAAACCTGATTCAACCAAGCTAATAACCGTTAGATCGAAATTTAGCTTGTCACACACACAAATGAAATGCATTCATTTAGGTTTAAGTAACCGTACCTAAAAGTGTACACTTAGTTGGTTCACAAATAGTTAACCAATGGTTAGCCATATGAGCACTTTCATATTAATCGTATTCATCTTTCTCATAACTAGTTCAAATAACTCATAAGAACTAGTTGAAGAGTTGTTCAATTACTTAGGTATTTATTCATAGACACAATTGAAACAAAATCGGTTTGATTCACTTGAATTAATTCATGAACAATATATCCACGGTTTGCAAAGATTACATTCCTTATAATTTATTGTTTTAAGTTCATGAACAACTGATTTGAGATATCACCAGATTGAGTACGCATACGGATATGCCTACCTTAGCTACCGGATTTGAGTTTACAAACTCAGCAGAAATTTTCGGTTCGAAAACTTTCGTGGGTACGCGTACCTAATGTGACCGGTTTACTAGTTTGCAAACTTACATACTCCATCAAAAAAATTCGGTATAAAAACTTCCGTCGGTACGCGTACTCAACCTGTCTCCTTCACCAATACCGCATGCACACATATGCACGCACTTGGCTTCCGGTACATGGATTTATACACTAATGTGCGAACACACTATATATGCTTATATCCATATATGGTAATCTCAACTCTACATTTCAATCATTGAAACATTCTTCTATAATGTTATAACAATCGTTGATCACGACTATCGTCATCAAAGCTATTTTCAAGATTGAAACGTCATCATGACTTTCGTCACGGGTAAAGATGAAAATGGTTAAAGCGAAAGCTTACCAACACATATTTTGAGAAAGAGATAGGCGAGTAAACTCGGCTCGAAATAGCAAATGTGTATGTATGAAAACTATCATACTTAAACGACTTTGTCTCAAGAGTAGGAGATAGAATATACTTTTGAGTGATATATAAGTTCAAGTCTCCACATACCTTTTAGTCGGATGAAGTTCCACCGGTTCCTCGAGTAGTTCTTCGTCTTCGTAAGATGATCGTCATGGAGTCTGGAGCTTCAACTACACTTGACTATCCTAGACCGAGACTTATTCATAAGTAAAATAAAAATCAAGACATATAGTTTTGATCACTAATATTGACAAGCATGATTGAGATAGCAACGCATGCGAGTTCGACCGAGCAATGCTCTAACAATCTCCCATATTTGTCAATTTAGTTGTAAAACTATCAATACATATGGAGTACAAAAATAGATAAAAACTTTGTAGCTTCTCGTCCACATGCTTGATCTCCTTGGTGCTTCAACATTACTCGAGATCTTCGTCACTTCCAAGTACTCCAATGATTCCAAAGGTTGTAAGTTTAGCATCATCGTTGTTGAAGTTCCGTAGCCATAAAAATAAGAAAAAAAATGCTTTCGATCATTGTTATACAGTGTCATAGTATTATTACACAACATCAAAGTTCTCATATCACAACTTCTACAATAATACTATGGTGATACGTATCACTTCCCCTTAATCAATACTTCATCTCAACACGAAAACCACTCCCCGTTACATAATGATCCGAAAACCATATGTATTTGTAGTGTGAAGTACATATTAATTCTCCCCCTTTTTGTCAATAAAATTGGCAAAAGGTAACGAGATCCTAATGAAATTCTCACGGAGACACTTCAAGACCAAAGAAAAGTACATATCAACTTTGTTTTGATGCAATCATAAAGACGAAGCTAAATGCATTCATCACGGAGTTTATAAAGATACAAGATAACTCCTCAAATGTTACACAGCCGTACTCTCCACAAAGATATGGAAATTAAGCGCAAGTTCAAAAGAACTCTCCCCCATTTGATGTCATTCCCGAAAGAACAACAAGAGCGACTTTACTTTTACAAGAAAATAAGGATTTCTTTGGACACCAAAAACCAAAAATTGATTTTGTTATCCAAAAATTCTCAATCAAATTAACCACAAGAGAACCCATGATTAATCTAATCGGAATACACAACCAAAATAATCACAAATGAATTTATGATTAGTTTAGTTGGAAATGCTCACACAAGAATACTTATGGAGCCACACAATATATAAATTAAATATGGATCAGGAAAGATTAATACTGCGGAATATACAAGGATTCATTCTATTTTCCATCACTATTTTCATAACGATATACAATAGACGTAATCCTTGTAAACAAAAGATTTTAACCTATCTTCCATCAAAAAATTGACATAATAGGCTTAAATTTTGTTTGTCAAAAGTTCATTCATTCTTTTATCAATACATGCATATCGACATATAAACGAGATAACTTTTGACATCGTATGGGACAATAACAGTTCACGGACGCAAACACACATATCCCATAACATATTGCAATATATAAAACCATAAAGATTAATACTGCAATCATCATCTTCCAAAACAATTCTTTAGAATTTAAACAAATAAACCTAAAAACATGAAGATGAAAACGTTGGACATAGCTATGTGTACTCAAAATAATGGCTATTCCAAACTCTAGTTATTCTTCTAGATAAAAACAAGAATAAAATTCTCATAAGAAGATTTATTAGGTAAATAAAAGAAAATCATCAAGCCAAAAACGAATACAAGCTCAACATCAAACAGCTGATTCGGGAACTTCAAACTTGAGATTTTTGAGCTTGTGATTGACAACATCCTCTGCTTCTTTAGCGTGGATATCCTTGTTGAGAAGTTCCTTTACATGAGTTTTCATGAGAACAAGGTCAGAATTAACCTTTTTCAACTCAGTTCTTACCATATCAAGACACTTCATTGTATCAACAAGTTGTTGTTTTGCATCCTCAAAGTTCTTGAGAAAGTCAACAACCACTTCATCTGAAATCTCTTCAACTTCCTCAATATCTGAGTAGGAATCAGGAGATTGAGGAAAAGAGCTTTTAACTTCAACAAATGTTCCCTTCTCTTTATCGAACTCGAAATACACCGTATTATCAACGAAGTCTTCAGGAAAATCCCAGGAGCAAGAAGAAGACGTCATTGATAATAAAAGGCCTAGAGTGAGATATCTCAACTCAATAGGAAGGGTATAAAATCGATTTCGAATAGACTTAGGGTTTACAAGAACGGTTTGTCAAAGAACCTAGAGACCGTACGTATACCCATAGGAAGGAGGGTCCACAAAGACCGAGCCAATGAGGCTATTTTTCAAGAAAGTCTGTACATCACCCATGCATCTTAACTCTAGGGTCTAAAATAAGGATGAAGAACAAGAAGGGTAACGAAAGAACACGCATAAAATAAATACTCATATAAAAGTGTTTGACTGACAATCTATCTAAGAACGATAAGAAATTAGCTAGATAATCAGTGACACCTTGCCAAAAGTATACCTATTCAATTCTCACACAACTAGGATTTTTGTAGGTGAGATTTCAACCTTGTGATTAATTTACACAAGTATGAGCCTTCAGCTCATTAAATGAACATTGTCTTTGTTTATCCTTCTTTCTTCGATTGACATTTATCCAAGAAGAGTAAGACACGTCTCGTTTAGCATATCCGTTAGAGGTCTTTCTCTGATGACTAAATCTAGGACCTCTTGCGATTGGTTCAAGAGGATCAGGATGACGAGGGATCCATTTTCTAGACTTAGATTTACCAGAATCATTCTTATAAACACAGGGAATGTGTTCATTAGCAGCACAATTTATACCATTAGAATGCACTTGTGACCTGTGATGATTTCTAGAAAAGAGATCATTTTTATAAGTTTTATGGTTTTCTGTGGGCATCCGATTCACTGCAGTAGTCAACCGACTATTTACTCCATTGACAGTAGAGAGAAGCAAATTATGAAGTTTAGAGATTCGTTTCCTCTTGGAAAAACAATGGATAACATAGTGATTCTTTTTCCCACAGAAGGAACAAGTTCGTGAAAGAGAAATGTTGGAAGGCATCTGTTTCAAACCCATGACCCGTTTGGAAGTTTGCCGTTTATATTTTGCAGGGACTTCCTTTGGTGAGTTTTTCTTCATGTCAGGGAACTCATATTGAGCATCAGCACGTGACACGGAAGAATTTCTCATTGCAGTGTTTCCTTTTGTCAAGGAGATAGATTGTTTTTGGGCTAGGTGAAGAGATGCAGCAATATTCTTTGTTTCAACATGAAGTTTGTTCAAATCATAGAAATATGTCTCAATCAAACGTTTTTCTCTAATTGTTCTCTCTTTAACAATATTCTCAAGGATGCTAATATTTTCTTGTTGTAGCATATTTTCTTGAGTGGGTCTCTTAATATTGTTAGAGAAGGATTCAATGATTTTGCAGAGTTCACGTTCTCGACTAAGAGACTTTTCAAATTCATCCAAGAGTTGAGAATGATTGTGTAAGTCAATCGTCTCAGTTGGATTTTCTTTGGTTCTGGTGATATTTCTTTCTTCATCTGACATCCTGTCAATTGTCTCGTTTCTTTCTCTGGATTCAGAAGAATCATCTAAGGAATTATCCTTTGAGGAAAAACCAAGACACTTGACGTAGTCAAAATAATGGGAAGACATGGTCTATGCGTAGATATGAGATACTACTTTGTCCACAGAGTCAGATCGCTACAAACACAGACTTTTGAGGTCTTGAACGTGTTTGCCTGCTCTGATACCAATTAAAAAAGCGGGGGTCTAACAACCTTACCTAATATTTGGATTAGAAATCTGTATGGACAAACTCCAACATACTTTTATGAGAATCAACTAGACAGTTAGACTCAATCAATAGAAAACTATATCAAAGAGTTTTATATCTCTATCTCTTGATTTGATCTTTACTCAAGCAAATAGAAATCTGCGAGTCTTTATCAAATACAAGGATAAAAACTTGGATGGTACCAAAGACCAATATCCAAGGATCAGTCAATTTCCAATCAACAACCAAAGGGTGGATTTCACAATTGATCGATACAACGCACAACCTGTGATATTTCAATTATATAACAAAATATAATGCGGAATAGAAATAACATAGACACCAGAAATTTTGTTAACGAGGAAACCGCAAATGCAGAAAAATCCCGGGACCTAGTCCAGATTGAACACCACACTGTATTAAGCCGCTACAGACACTAGCCTACTACAAACTAACTTCGGTCTGGACTGTAGTTGAACCATAATCAATCTCACACTGATTCAAGGTACAGTTGCGCTCCTTACGTCTCTGATCCCAGCAGGATACTACGCACTTGATTCCCTTAGCTGATCTCACCCACAACTAAGAGTTGCTACGACCCAAAGTCTAAGACTTGATAGACAAATCTTCCTCACACAAAAAAGTCTATAGAATTGAATAAATTTGTCTCCCACAGAAATACCCAAGAGTTTTTGTTCCGTCTTTTGATAAATCAAGGTGAACAGGAACTAATTGATAAAACGGTCTTATATTCCCGAAGAACAGCCTAGTATTATCAATCACCTCTCAATAATCTAAATCGTATGGTAGCGAAACTAGATATTGTGGAATCACAAACGATGAGACGAAGATGTTTGTGATTTATTTTTATCTTTCCCTATCAGAGATATAATCTCAAGCCAATTATTCAATTGAAATCGTACGATAGAAAATGGCAAGATCAGATCGCTCAACTACAAAAAAATTAGTTTCGTCTGGCTTCACAATCCCAATGAAGTCTTTCAGTCGTTAACCTACAGGGTCTCGAGAACAAACCTAAGGTTAAAGGAGAATGAACTCTCGCAAACTAACTAGTATCACACAGGAGGTGTGGGGATTAGTTTTTCCAGATGCTAGATGTTTCCTTTATATAGTTTTCAAATCAGGGTTCGCAATCTAAGTTACCTTGGTAACAAAGCATTTAATATTCACCGTAAGATGAAAAACCTGATTCAACCAAGCTAATAACCGTTAGATCAAAACTTAGCTTGTCACACACACAAATGAAATGCATTCATTTAGGTTTGAGTAACCGTACCTAAACGTGTACACTTAGTTGGTTCACAAATAGTTAACCAATGGTTAGCCATATGAGCACTTTCATATTAACCGTATTCATCTTTCTCATAACTAGTTCAAATGACTTATAAGAACTAGTTGAAGAGTTGTTCAATTGCTTAGGTCTTTATTCATAGACAAAATTGAAACAAAGTCGGTTTGATTCACTTGAATCAATTCATGAACAATATAGCCATGGTTTGCAAAGATTGCATTCCTTATAATTTATTGTTTTAAGTTCATGAACTACCGATTTGAGATATCACCAGCTTGAGTACGCGTACGGGTATGCGTACCGTAGCTACCGGATTTGAGTTTACAAACTCAGCAGAAATTTTCGGTTCGAAAAATTCTGTGGGTACGCGTACCTAAGGTGATTGGTTTACTAGTTTGCAAACTTACAAATTCCAGCAGAAATTTTCGGTATGAAAACTTCCGTGGGTACGCGTAATCAACCTGTCTCCTTCACCAATACCGCATACCCACATATGAGCGCACTTGGCTTCCGGTACATGGATTTATACACTAATGTACGAGCATACTATATATGCTTATATCCATAGATGGTAATCTCAATTCTACATTTCAATCATTGAAACATTCTTCTATAACGTTATAACAATCGTTATTCACGACTATCGTCATCAAAGCTATTTTCAAGATTAATTGAAACGTCATCATGACTTTCGTCACGGGTAAAGATGAAAATGGTTAAAGCAATAGCTTACCAACACATATTTCGAGAAAAAGATAGGCGAGTAAACTCGGCTCGAAATAGCAAATGTGTATGTATGAAAACTATCATACTTAAATGACTTTGTCTCAAGAGTAGGAGATAGAATAGAATATTGAGTGATAGATAAGTTCAAGTCTCCACATACCTTTTAGTCGGATGAAGTTCCACCGGTTTATCGAATAGTTCTTCGTCTTCGTAAGATGATCGCCACGGAGTCTGGAGCTTCAACTACACTTGACTATCCTAGACCGAGACTTACTCATAAGTAAACTAGAAATCAAGACATATAGTTTTGATCACTAATATTGAAAAACATGATTGAGATAGCAACGCATGCAGTTTGACCGAGCAATTCTCTAATAATACTGCACTCGAATGCCTCACCCGGTTTTTACAATGAAAGAAGATGTTACTCTTGTTCGATGTTGGTTACATCGTATGATGAGACCAATGAGCAATGACTATATCTGGGAAAGAGTATTGAGACATTTTATAGCATCGCGGAACGAAACCATAAGAAATAGTAAGAGCCTAGAACTAAGAATTGCATTCATCACTAAGGAAGTCAAACATTATACAAAAGTTTTGTGGATGGTCCACCGTCGCAATTCTGGATTATCCAACGAAAAACTGGTGAGTATCTTACCTTTTTCCTCACTGATCAACTGCATCATAAATATCTGAACTTGTTGTTTATCTGTTTTACAGAAAACCATCGCTCAGACCAAGTTTACTGAAGAAACCGGAAGAGAATTTAAGCATTTTGAAAGCTATGAACTCTACAGAGATAATGTCGCTGGATTTGATATAGTTTGATGTTATCTGTAAGTTTAAATTGTAATAAATTTCGCTTAATCTGAAGTGGAAATCTATTTTAAGATCTAAATATTTTCATTCGTTGATATTACTGTAAATTCTTTTACAAGATATAAACTTAGAAAATAATAAAAAGTACTAAACAACTTCAATAAAAATCAAGTACAAGCTTTGGCCTCCTGTTTATCTTCATTGACGTATCTTCCATTCAACGTGCTCTTTGACAGTTTCACTTTTGTTTTTGAATTTTTTGTCGTTAACTTTCAAAACTGGAGCTCTTCTTTGCCTTTTAGCAGAACATTTTCTTGGATCAACTTCAAAAACTTGCACTTCTCTCTTACAAGTTTCAATCTTTTTTAAAACACCCACATGTCTTAGAAACAACAGCTTCAAGTTTTGCATCGCAAAAAAGTGTGATCGCCTTTCAGCCATTTCACCAACAATAAACTAAAAAATTAAAATAGATTTAGAAGAGAAAATCCAAGATAAGTGAATTTTGGTGTGAGTGAATTGTTTGAAGATGATGGTAATTTATAGAGGTAAAAAAGTGAATTTTGAATTTTCAAAAAACTATGCGTTGGTGTTTTTGCTACAAACGCCAGCGTGCGTAGAGAGCACCCCACGTTTAAGCTTCAAACGCCCGCGGTTGTGGTTCCAACGCCGTGTTTGGGCTACACACGTTGGCGATTATTCTTTGAACTGGCGCTTGATGATCAATCGCCCACTTCTTTTCCCATAGTGGAGAAACGTGTTTGGCTATTCACCTGGCTCAACAAAATTTTCAATTTAGCCATTGCCGTAGGAATTGCCCTAAGAAATTATTTTTCGACTTAATTAGTCGAAAAGCCAAAAGTTAGAATGATTTTTAAAAACAAAAAAGTTAGCTTCCCACGAAAGAAATTGTTTGGTCTTCGACTTCTGGGATTGACTTCGAATCTCTAGTGTCTAAACAACCATAAAATCTTTCCATTTGTTAATATAATATCTGCTTATATCTGCAAAATTGAAGAAGTATAATCAGAAGAAGTAATTGTATATTTGATTGATGAAGCATATCCAACTGGGAATTGAGATCATGTATATGTGTATTCCACGCTGCCAGGCTCTTTCTAGTCATATTAAGCTTGTGACTTCGCTTGAAAGCAACAAAACCAGAGTCACAAAAGAAAAGAATTTTCAATTCGATTCTTACAAGATGAATCCCCTAAACCAACATGTATACGAGTTCCTACTAATTTTACCCACATGTTTATAGAGATTAAGAAACAAGGACAGAAGATGTTGACAAAATGATACACCCTTATGCTAATTTTCAATTATGCAAAACATTTTATTACTAACACAAAGCAGATCACTGCGGTACAATGGTAAAATCATTCACTTATGATACAGTGACCTAAGTTCAAACTCGCCAGCACCGGAAGAAAACGAGTGTAAATTCGTGTACACTCCTTAACGAGTGTATATTTCACATTTCAATCTCTATCCTTGGTTTAATTTAGAGAAGTGTGATGGAGGATAATGGGGCCATCGGTTAAATAATCAACCAATCAGAAGAATACGTGAAATATACACTGGTTAGAGTGTAAACAGATTTGGACCCGAAAATAACAATCAAAAAAGGAAAAATAAAAAGGAAAAAACCTAATATTTGTGCAAAATGGTAGCGCACCTCACTGCTAGAAACTTGGATCACCTTTATTGTCATCCAACTACTAGAACTTGTTCTTGGTTTAAGTTTGATCATACGATTACAGCTATCCCCAACTTATAGTGGGTAAAATAGTATCCAAAAAAAAACTTATAGTGGGTAAAACAACAAAATATCACAACACTACCAACAACTTGATAATCAACAGACACTATCAGTTCAGGTGACTGAAAGATAACCCAATATTTTTTTAAGTCTCACTGAATCATGAAACTCCCATAGCATTTGACATCAATTACAGCTAAACAGAAAACATGGTTAGTGCTGTGGTGGTAGTATAAACATATCAACACTCCATTACCTAGACGAAGGATGATAAATACACAGTCAAGTGGAAACCACATCCCTCCCCATCTCCTACGAGCTACATATGTCGTCTGTCAGTCTCACAGCCACCCTCTTCCATTAATCTTGAGTGATCAGACATGATGCAGGAAAAGCAAGTTAATTTTGTAACCTCACAGCTCAATTACATAGCATAGACTATTTCCCCACTGCTGTCAATATCTAGTTCAGGGTCACTCTCCATATCATCCATGTCGTCATCAAAGTCCAATTCATTCAGATACTCATTGAGGCCGCGAGTAACAGCTGCAGGAATGGTTGCCTCTGATATGATCTGCATGATTTCATCAATGCTCTGTGTAGGTTGGTCGGCCTCTTCAAACTGGTTGTTTTCAACCATGAGGTCAGCTGGAAGGTTCTTTAGAAACCACTCATGGTTCCGGATCTCAGCCATTGTTATCCTCTGTTGAACAAATACTCAGAAAGTTTAATTAAAGTTTAAAAAAATTCAACTACTGCTTGTTACATCCTAGCTAAAACATCAAGATCATAGAATACCATGTCAACACTAGATCACCGATGACCCTATAAATCAAATAACATACAAGGAAACACAAAGTGATTGTTTTCTAATGGGTCTGCAGCTTCAAATATTACGTTCAACTTGCAACAGTTATAATGATAAAGTGTCTGGAGTTATTTTGACCACACAAAAAGACTAGAGTTAGTAAGAAAATAGTCACTCACTGTTGAAGGGGTGCCAACAAAAATTCTTGAGATGAGGTGGCGACACTCGGGGGATATTTGATCTGGGACAGAATACTGGACACTCAAAATTCGCTGCACGAAACAAAACATCGTATGAGAAACTTAATTACTATATCAGCCATTTGATGCGACAATGATAAATCCCTATACCTGAATTGTCTTCTTAAAGTTCTTCGGTTCCTCAGGATCCTCAAAAGGGTATGCACCCATCAGCATGACATAAAGAGTAACCCCGCATGACCACACATCGGCAATCTGAGATGTAACAAAACATTAAAGAACTAAAGAGGCAGTTTTGGGAGCAAAGAAAATCTTAATTTTTCTTCTCCATTTGTTTCCAGACACTATTTAACAGTTATTAAGTTGTCTAAGTAAGTAAGGTCTTACCTTGCCATCATATTCCTTCTTAAGCAAGACTTCTGGAGCGATGTATGCTGGGGTCCCAACAGTCGATTTTGGTTGCGAGTGCAGGACTGAAGACTGAGAAAACGAGACCATGTTAGGGCGTAAAGTAACAGATATAATAAGCTAACTTAAGTATGGAAGGAAATGCCGCACTGAGCATCTTGCACATGTCTTGAAGCTGGCCAATACTTTCTGAAACACGAAGCTGAGGTAAGTACAGTAGTCCGGAAATGAAAGGAAAAACAAGTACCTTGGAGTACCCAAAGTCGCATATCTTCAAGCGAGGTGCCGGGCTTCCATCCAATAGTGTGTTTTCCAACTTGAGATCACGGTGACATACTTGCTTCACGAAGTAAGAGAACAAAATTAGGCAAAACTCGATCATTTCGACCAATCCTAAGGGAACAACAAGATACAGGAATTATATAAATACCATCGAGTGACAGTAGCTGACTCCGGATATTAGTTGTTGGAAGAAAAAACGAGCCTGCATCGAAGAGCAAGAACGAAAAAGAATGAATCCATCAACTCCATAGAATGTGTTTAAGATGGAAATGTAATAAGAAAAACCAACGATCCAAAATGACAACCTCATCCTCACTAAAGCGACCAGCATTGCAAATACGCTCAAAAAGCTCTCCACCAGATGCATATTCCATCACAATAGCAAGATGTGTAGGCGTCAAAATAACCTATATATTTATTATGAGCCACAACAACAATAGGGTGAGCATGACAAACATTTCTCTCTATATATCAGTACAATAAACAAAGAAACAAACAAAACCAACCAACCTCTTTGAATCTAACAATATTTGGATGCCGCAGAGATCTATGGTTAATGATCTCCCTTTGAACATTTTCATCAATCTGTTGCACATAATTCCAGAAATGCTAGTTACTGTTAGTTATTAGGTCTATAAACTATAAATCTACTTATCATTAGACACAAAAAATAAATATAACAATCTTGTCTATGATAACCTAAACTTCATTGCATACACTTTGGATCAAATTGGATAAAGCAGTTTCGGTTTGGTTTTATTTGTGTTTTTCCATTAAATAACACTTAAATGCCTCCCAATAGTACAAAAACTTCAAATACTACTGCATCCAGTTACTTAACACCAGTAAGATTTCTTGATTTACTCACATCTATCAATCTCAAGAAAAAAAGAAAAAAAAAAACAAAACCTCCAGTTTAAATCAGGAAAAAACCACATAAAAAACACGAAAAAATTCTTCTAAAAAATTTGAACAAATTGATTTGAATTCATGGAAAATTCTGAACAACAGGGCTAA
>NW_020620825.1:9580107-9591158 GCF_003573695.1 Papaver somniferum | reverse complement strand
AAAAAAAAGAAAAAAAAAAAAAGAATCAGAAGTGGCAAAACCCTCCTCAACTTATACTATTATACAAATAAAAGTAACTAATTAAGAAACGGAAGTAAGAAAAAGAAAATCAAACCTTATCTCCTCTTTCGATGTATTTAACAGCAACAAGTTCTCTAGTTTGTTTATCTCTCATCAATCTTGCAATACCAAAATTCCCAGAACCAATATCTTTAACAAGTTCATAACGATCACTATCATGCATTATCGGCAAATCCATGCCTGGTCCCACTGTTAAAGCTGATCTATCCATCTTCAAAACACACAACAAACACCTTTTTTTGTTTTTGTCAAGGAATTTCTTCTTAAATCCAGGTATTTCTTCTTCTACTCTCACATTACATACTAAAATTGCTACAGTTTTGATGATCGTAATCAAATAAAAACTTGAATTTCGGTTTAAGGTAGGAAGTAATAATAATAAAATTTGATTAATTGAAGAAGAAGTAAGAGTCTATCATGTCACACAGAAAGAAAGAGAGGTATGAGTGAGGAAGGAATAGGATGGATGCATATTTTCCAATTTCTCTGCTTCTGTTGTCTTCTGATCCGCCCCATCAACTACAACTACCACTACAACAAGAGACCGGCCACAATTTATTTATTTTAATCATTTCTTTTTTTTATATACAAAATTAGTAACTATATAATATAATAAAAAATTTACAGATCTCCTTCCATAATTTTTACTTTCTCTTGTTAGTCCCCAAGTGAAATTTTTTTACAACTTTAAGGCTGTGTGGTTGATGACAGAAAAACGAAACAATTCCATGAGTGTTTCCGTGGAATCAATTCCCGGAGAGGCAAAGAAAGACTTTCCATGGAATTCCACGGAATTGAGTTTAAAACATACTTTAGGCCACGATGGAAAACACGCTATTTTCAGAAAAAGATGGGGAATTAACTCCTATCAACCACAACCTAAAGGCAAGTGTACGGAACTGAAAAAACTTATGGTTAATTTGCCTCTGCGCTCCTATAGCCAACTACCCGGGCCTTCACCGACACCGACCATAGATGAGCTACGCCAAGGGCGCCTAAATGTGTTGTGAACTTGTGATCTGATGCATAAGTTAGACCATGAGAAGCGGGTAAAGATTTTTACACTTGCCTAGATTTCACTATCCTCGCACCAAATTGAGTGTAAATAGTTAAGAGGGATGTTATTTGGAAAAGAGATCTCAGTACATTGTTGTCCCCAGACTCCCCGAAAATGCTATGTGAAAAGCGTGATGACCGCTTAGTAACAACTGATCCTACGTGGCAGCTTAACGCGGAGGAAAGAGAAAAGTTTTTTCTACCCACGTCATCATCTTTAACACCACGTAACTCCGGACTGCAAAATCCTTGATTTATATTGCAGAGAGGTTCTAATTTTATTTGCAGAGAGGTGACGGTTTATTTTGATAAGATCCTTTTAGATTTATCAAAACTAATTGATTCAAGTTTCAAAAAAAAAACGCGTCATTATTAGTGAAATCTCTAACTATTTGCATGACCGATTTTTTTTTTTTTGATTGTCGATGTTCTTGCCCTTATATCCTTCCTCTAATCGATCTCTTATTGTTTTGTAGGTTTTCTTACCTTAAACTTTTCCATGATAATGTTTAATTTTGGCGTTTGATTGTATAAGAATCTAGGGTGATTTTTACTTCTTTTCTTGTGATTTCTTGTTTGATTTGTAAATTCCAAATCATAATTGTTTATCCATGTTTTAGTTGAGCATTAAACAATCACACAAGCAGATCTCCCTAAAAACTTCAAAGAAAAATCAATTTTTTGTAGTACCAGTAACAATATCTAGCTTCAATATAGTACATCCATGGTGGACAGTAATAAGACTAAGAAATATACTTAATATACTTACATGATACTATTTTGAAATCAAGACGTAATTTTGAGCCCCATGATACTATTGGATTAATATACTTACATTTTTCGTTTTTTGGTATTCATCTGCATGGAAATAGAACTGGTTGAAGATGCGGGAGTGAAGAACTTCTTTCGATAATTCCATTTTATTTTCTCGATGACGTGGATAAATTAAGAAAATCTCTTTCCTCCACATAGGTTTCCAAGTCAGATCAACTGTTAATCGGCTGTCATTGTGCTATTCATATAATACGGTTGCCAGACTCCCCCAAACCTCATTGGTTTGGGCATTTGCGCCAGCTCTGGATATATAATTGATTGTGCTACAGACTGGGGGCACTTTCATTTTCCTACTTCTGTATTGGTCACTTAGGATAAGCTTTTCACAAGTAACGAGAGACATCTTCTAGAATTTAGTGCAAAAATTTATTTGGCCACTGATTTTAGAAAAAAGAGTCTATTGGTGGATGAGAATGTGAGGTAACCCTAATTGATTTTGATTTTTTAGTACTAGTTTATGTTATGACACTCGAGTTTGGCCCAAATTATATATTTCATGTGTGGTCCATTTCTACCTACTTTCTTTTTTGTTTTCTTTCCAATTTCAGACAATGGTGTACCGCCTCACGGGTTACTTTGCGCTTTTGGTGCACATGCACTTTGAATCTTGTTGCAATCTAGCATCCTAGCGAACCTTTAGCCTTCTGATGACGCAGGCTTTGAACCTGTGACTGAATTCGGAGTCTGGGAAATGCACTCCGGCCTATAAGATGCATTACTGGCTAACTGTTACGCAAAAGATTGCAACAACAAAAAGTAAATGTATATATGGCACAGAGTTACCTATTGGTATATCTGCAATGTATACTACCACTGTGAATGTAATGCTGCCTGCTTTTAAACATAATGAGTTTTTAAACTTAGAACTTGTTTGTTTGCAGCTGACTCGGCGTCTGAATCTGAGTCAACCCCTGACTCGGACCGAGTCAGCAGTCAGACCGTTTGTTTTCCATTTTGAGTCAGATCTGACTCGACCTCTGACTCAGACATAACCCCTGACTCGGACTCATTTGAGTCAGGTAACAAAATACCCCTGACTCATGGGACCAAACCACTGACTCACTTATTTCCGAGTCAGATGAGTCAGATCTGACTCAAAACAAACATATCGACTCAGATCCAGATGAGTCAGGTGATTTCACTCAGATCTAGATGATTCAGATCCAGACGACTCAGATGAGTCAGGAGTAAACAAACATGGTGTTACTCAATTCCTATGGTACATGCATATATTGTGCAAAGTTATTAAATCAAACTTAAGTTGTTATTGAGATTCATTGATTGGGTAAGTTAAATGGTCGTGTGCTCGATATGTAATTCACATGCACATCCTCAAATTTGATGTAATTGTGGGAATATTAATCAATATTATGAACGAAAAGGCAGGAGAAAAATGAAACTTAGAGAGTGCGTGGATCCAAAACTGGGATAACTTACGCGTGAATGTTTTCTTCTTGCTGGTTTTGTTCTGTGGAAGCTGCGTTGAGAATATCGATCAATTAAGGCAAAATCAGAAAGATCTGACAGCTGATTCTCCTTTCTTGGACTAATTTATGAAAATTAGCAAGCACTAAGACCAGAGATTCGATAGATAGATTCTAATAAGAAGTTTTATAGCTAAAAACTAAATGAACAAAATTTACCACCTAACGTTTGGAGCAAGCCGTTTGACACGTTCATGAATGCAGTCGGTATCATGGCGCCTATAATTAGAGGTACTACAAAAAGGAATGCAGTAGAAGCTGTCAATGTGTATCTATGTGAAGAAATTCTATCCTTAAGAAAGAGAAAAGTGAAGGGTACAGTTAGTGATTCAGATTCTTTCTCTAACTGTCTTTTGTCTGTTTGTCATCATGATAATAACTTCGGGACTATGATGAAAGATTTCACCAGGAAAAAAATGATTTAAAATCTCAAATCGTTTCATCGTTAGAATAAATATCTCACTATGAACAAATGTTGTATCTAACAAAGAACACACTGCGTGGACTGAAAAGAGAACTTAGTGAATTAACTGATATTTCTGAAGATCTGGAGGAATTGAATGGTCACATTATCAATGGTTTTTTCAGTAATGAGAAGGAATTCTCAGTGGATTCCTTGAGAAAGCTCTACAATGTCTAGGAAACTTCTTATGAGAATTTATTCTTGTGTTTTAAGAAGGATAACTAGGGCTTGGAATAACCATTATTGTGAGTACACATAGCTATTGCCAACGATTTTCATCTTGTAATGTTTTTAGATTTATTTATTTAAATTCTAAAGTTTATTTGGAAGATGATTTTTGCAGTATTAATCTTTATGGTTTTATATATTGCAAATTGTTACGGGATATGTTGTTTAAGTCCGTGAACCTTGACTGTCCCGTACTTGTTCAAAAGTTATCTCTATTATGTCGGTATGAAAGTATTGATAAAATAGAATGAAATTTTGACTACAAAAGTTAAGCCTCTTATGTCATTATGCAAAAATTGATGGAAGAAAGGATGAACTTTTTTTTACAAAGATTAAGTCTATTATATATCATTGTGCAAATAGTGATGAAAAATAGAATGAATCTTTGATTATTCGGCAGTAGTAGTCGTTCACTGATCCACATCTTTGTGCATATACTGTGTTGCTCCGTAAGTTCTCTTATGTTGAGCATGACCAATTGAATTGATCATTTTCCTTGTGGTTAATTCAATTGAGAATTTTGGATACAAATTCATATTCTTATGTGATTTGTTAATGTCCAAAGAAATCCTTCTTTTCTTGTAAAAGTAAGGTCGCTCTTGTTGTTCTTTCGGGAATGACATTTTATGGGGGAGAGTTCTTAATTGAACTTGTGCTTAATTGCCAAATCTTTGTGGGGAATGCGGCTGTGGAATATTGTAGGGGTTATCTTGTATCTTTATAAACTCCTTGATGAATGCATTTAGTTTCGGCTATATGATTGCATCTAAACAAGTTGATATGTTGTTCTCTTTTGGTCATGAAGTATCTCTATGAAAATTTCATGAGGATCCCACTAGTTTACGGATCATTATGTAAGGGGGAGTGGTTTTCATGTTGAGATGAAGTATCGACTAAGGGGGAGTGATACATATCACCATACTATTTTTTTGTCAAAGTTGTGATACAATTGGAATTTCATGTTGTATAATGATACTATGACACTGTATAACAAAAAATTGAGAGAAACGGTTTTCTCATTGGTATTGTTACGGATCTTCAACAACAATGATGCGGAATTGAACACATTTGGAATCACTGGAGTACTTGGAAGTGACGAAGTTTTCGAGTAATGTTGAAGAACCAAGGAGATCAATCATTTAGATGAGAAGCTACAAAGTTTATTTATTTTGTAATCTATATGTATTGATATTTTTGTCAGTAAAATTGACAAAGGGGGAGATTGTTAGAGCACTGCTCGGTCGGACTCGCAATCGTAGCTATCTCAAGCTTGTTTGTCAATGTTAGTGATCAAAACTATAAGTCTTGATTTCTAGTCTACTTATAGATGTCTCGGACTAGGATAGATTGTGTAGTTGAACATTAGACTTCACGGAATTCATCAATTGAAGACGAATAACTACTAAGGCGAGCTTGTGGAACTTCATCAAAAATAGGTATGTCGAGACTGAAACTCATCTATCACTTGGAAAGTTTATTTTTACTCTATCTCATATATTGAGACATAAGTCGTGTTACGATAGAGTTTTCTATTATACACATTTGAGATTTCGAGCGGAGTTTAACTCGCTTACATATTTCTCGGAATATGTGTTAGTAATCTTTCGCTTCAATCAAGTTCATCTTGATCATGTGAAAATCGCCGAGTAACATCTTACATGGTTTGTGTGATACAATCATTTAGTATAGACTTGGAATGTTTCGTTATGATTATTTCATTAACTTGAAAATTTCTTTGATGCTAATAGTGTATGAAAACGGCTATTGTCATCCTCTAAGAAAGTTTCAATGATTGAAATAAGAGTTTAGAATACTTAACCATCATCGGATTATAAACATATTGTGCATTCTTGCATGTATGTGATCCATGACCGGAACTAAAGTATGCATATCCGTATGCGTACTTGAAGTTGTGAAATTCCGTGTACCAAGTACACATACCGGTACGCATACTTGCGTAAGTTATAGGTCCGGGAATTTCTGCCGGGATTTGGAAGTGTACTAAGTATGCGTACCCGTTTGCGTACTGGCGAACCCAAACTCAGACCGGCTACTTAAGTATGTGTACCCATTTTCATACTTGAGTGGTTAAAGTTCTAAAATTGGTTGGCTCATGAACTAATACATTTATATATTAAGGAATGCATTCTCTGCAAACCGTGGCTATAATGTTCATGAATTGATTCAAGTGAATCAAACCGATTTTGCTTCAAGTGTGTACTTGTACACTTCTATAAGAATATAGCAATTGAAAAACTCTTTAACTAGTTTCATTTGAGCCATTTGAACTAGTTGTGGTTAAAATGAATAAGGTTGATATGAGAGTGTTCATATAACTAACCTCGGTTAACTACGGTTGAGCAAACATGGTGTACACATTTAGGTACGGTTACATAAACCTAAACGAGGGTACATTTCATTTGTGTATAACAAGCTAAGTTCGATTCAACAGTTGAAAGATATTAGCTTGAATCTAATCAGGTTTTCATCTAACGGTGAATATTGAATGCTTTGTTACCAAGGTAACATTGATTGCAAACCCTGATTTGAAAACTATATAAAGGAGAACTCTAGCAACTGGGAAATATAATTCCCACACCTCCTGTGTGATATTAGTTGTATAAGCTAGAGTCGGTTCTCCTTTAACCTTAGGTTTTTTACGAAACCCTGTAGGTTAACGACTTGAAGGCTTCATTGGGATTGTGAAGCCATACCCAACTATTTTCTCTGTAGTTGCGTGATCTGATTTCCTGTTTCTATCGTGTTTGAGTATTATCTTCTTTAAGATTGGCTCGAGATTTAATCTTCGATAGGCAAGATAAAAAGTAATCACAAACATCTTCGTCTCATCGTTTGTGATTCCATAATATCTTGTTTTGCTACCATAAAATTAAGATTATTGTGAGGTAATTGATATTTCTAGGCTGTTCTTCGGGAATATAAGTACGGTATATCAATTGGTTCCTGTTCACCTTGATTTATCAAAACACGGAACAAAACTCGTAGGTATTTCTGTGGGAGACATATTTATCTATTCCTATAGAATTTTCTGTGTGAGACAGAGTTTTTTATAAAGTCTTCGACTTTGGGTCTTAGAAACTCTTGGTTGAGGGTGAGATCATCTATGGAAATCAAGTGCGTAGTATCCTGCTAGGATCAGAGACGTAAGGAGCGCAACTGTATCTTGAATCAGTGTGAGATTGATTACGGTTCAACTACAGTCCAGTCGAAGTTCATTGGTAGCAGGCTAGTGTCTGTAGCGGCTTTATACAGTGTGGTGTTCAAATATGGACTAGGTCCCGGGGGTTTTCTGCATTTGCGGTTTCCTCGTTAACAAAACTTCTAGTGTCTGTGTTATTTCTTTTCTGCATTATATTTTGTTATATAATTGAAATATCACAGGTTGTGCGTTGAATCGATCAATTGGAAAATCCAACCTTTGGTTGTTGATTGATCCTTGAACATTGGTCTTTGGTACCATTAAATTTAATTCTCTTATATTCAACCGGGCTCGCAAATTCCTATTCGTTGATTGCAGATTGAATTGAGAAAGAGAGATACAAAACTATTTGATATACTTTTATCTTGATTAAGTTTAACTATATAGTTGATTCTCTTGAAAGTATATTGGAGTTTGTATATTCATATTTCCAAAAGAATTGTTGGGTGTGGATGTTAGACCCCCGCCTTTTCGGATTGGATTCGGGACCTCGCCCAGCTTTGAACACTACAATGTATTAAACCGCTATAGATACTATCCTACAATTAGACTTCGGACTGGAATACAGTTGAGACAGAATTAACCCTCCGTAATTTAGTTGCAGATGCGTTCGTGAAAAAGCGGGGGTATAAGAACCACACCCAATAATTCGTTCGGCAATCTGTATGGACTAACTCCAATATTATTCTGAGAGCACCAGCTTCTAAAGCAAGCTCAACCAAGAAAGATGTCGAACAGTTATATCTCTTTTTCTCAATACAATCTGCAATCGAACATATAGAAATCTGTGAGCCCGATTGATATGAGAAATAACTTGGACGGTACCAAAGACCAATACCCAAGTGCCAATCAATTCCTATCCAACAATCAAGGTCGGATTTAGCAATTGATTGAACTATGCACAACCTGTGATATTTCAATTACATAAACAAATATAATGCGGAAAAGAAATAACACAGACACTAGAAGTTTTGTTAACGAGGAAATCGCAAATGCAGAAAAACCCCGGGACCTAGTCCAGATTTGAACACCGCATTGTATTAAGCTGCTACATACACTAGCCTACTACAAGTTAACTTCGGACTGGAATGTAGTTGAGCCCTAACCAAGTCTCACACCTATTAAGGTATAGTCGTGTAGATGGTGGATTTTCGACAAGGGTTAAAATTGTTGAACCATAATTATACATGCTCCTGATCCAGCAATCAAATGAGTATTGAGGCTCATGTCTCTCATTGAAGCATGAAAGCTCATGCCATGAAATCTCTGACTGAGAATACTGTCTCTCAGATTATATGTAGATGTGTAGTCTCTCAGCTGAGGCAACGTCACATCTCATGAATACTGAGAAATTTCAGTAATTACTTCTATATAGAATCGAAAGATTGGACGGCTCCTAGACAGCTTGCCTGCTAGTATAGAGCAACAACGTCTTCAGGATGCAACAATATTTTCCCTGACTATATAAAAGGAATATGACGTTTCAACAAGCTCATATCTCTCAATTATCAGATAATTAATGCTCCTAGACAGCATGCATGCTAGTATAGAGCCATCAATTAATTATCTCTAATCGTTAACTGAATATTCAGCAATATTCTACGATTCTTCATAATATTTCGTTACTTCAATTTGTGGTTCTTCCCAGTAGAATTCCATGGGTTAGTGATAAATATTCAACGTACGGGCGTCTAAGTAGCTGTCGAGTAAGCCCCGACTAAAATGGTGCAAGTATATTCAGCAATAATGCGCGAACGAGCACCTGAATGCACGAACGAGCATTCCAAAACACGAAGGAACGATGAACCTATGCAAAATAGGAAGAAAAATAACAACAATAAAGTATTAGCAAAAGCGTTAGGGGACTGGGCCCACCAGCCGGCCAGTCACGCCGTGGCCAGTCCCACGGCCAATTTTATATTTTATCATATTTTATTATTTTTCCCTGATCTCATGAAAATCCTTTCATTTGAACAAATCTCCTTCGTCTCAAGGAAATTCCCCAGTCTCATGGTGTTTCCTCGTATCAAAGAAATAATAAAATTTAGGAAAGGTGTCGCGGGACCGGGCCCACTAGCTGGCCGGCCATGCCCTGGCCGTGGCCGGGCCCGCACCTCATGATTCTTTATTATTTTATTATTTCCCCCATCCCATGAAAATTCCCTGATTTCATGATATTTCCCCCAATTCATGAAAAATAATATAAAATTAGGAAAAAGCTCACGGGATGGGATCTTTGGCCGGCCGTCCATGCCCTAGCCGTGCCCGGTCCCACACGCCCTTGTCTCATTATTTTAATATTATTTGTTTCCCTCATCTCATGGAAACTCCCTCACTTCAAGGAAAATCCTTATTTCAACAAACTCTTTGATTTCATGATATTTTCCTAAAATCATGAAAATATTATAAAATTAGGGAAAGTGCCCATTGGCCGGCCGGCCATGCCTTGGACATAGCCAGTCCTATACTTCATGACTCCCTGTTTTATTATTATTATTTACGTAATCTCATGGAAATTCCTTAACTTCATTAAATTCCTCAGTTTCATGGTATTTTCTTCACATCAGGGAGAATACATAAAATTGGGAAAGGTGCTGCGGGACCGAGCTTGCTAGATGGCCGGCCATGCGCTAACCATGGCCGGTCCCACACCTTGCAATCCCCTATTTTATTAATTATACTTCATCATCTCATGAAGATTCCCTAGTTTCGGCAAAACCCTGAATCCTTCATATTTTCTCAAAATGTTGCTCAAACACGCATCCGAAAATATCGAAACTCTCAGGACTGAGACACGGACGTTATGGTGACACGGTCATGTCTCCTTGACCGACCAAGGCCGGACCTAGGGCTTGCAAATAGCCGGTCCCACATGTTTTAATAATTTTGACCTAATTTGCTCAATTGCTCATATTAGGTCCAAACTCTTCTCAAACAACTGGGAGTTTGCTCAAACGACCATCAGCTGGTCTCACGACCACCAAGAGCTGGTCCCATGACCCCTTGGTCGTCCCTTATCTCTCCATAATCAGGTTTTACTACCTAACGCTCACACGAGCATTATTTTAATAAATGATTAAACCAACATTTAATCATCCTTTCACCATTTGGTCTTCAAGAGACTTTGGTATTTTGCTCACTTGAGCATCTGGGCGTTACATGGTCGACTCTTCATCCCATCTGGCCATTACATGGTCGACTCGTCATCCCTCTTTCACTGTGTGATTTTCAATAAATCATCAATTGATTAAAAATTATGGTTTCGAATCCAGAGCTCTGCGAAAACTTAATTCTGAGCATATTCAAATACTAATAATTTTATGTTGATCCCGTGATCAACACTTTTATTATTATGCTCGGCCTAGCTGCGAGTATCTTAAATTAATATTTTATTTTGGTCCTGCCACCAACAATTCATCTGATGAGCAACATTTGCTCAGACTAAGGAATATTGGTTCAACTATCAATATTCAACAATTCAGCAGCACAGTTTGCTCGTTTTAGGTTATCAACATTTATTCGACAATGATATCTTGGTCTCAACAGACATGATTCAATTCATGAGTCTCAGAACATTTGGAAATCATGTTCGACTCAACAATACAAGGACTCATCGTCCCATAAAGTCAGCAACTGACTCCACAATCACGAGATGTCAATCGTGTCACATGAGGGGGGGGGGGGG
>NW_020620825.1:7417403-7421628 GCF_003573695.1 Papaver somniferum | reverse complement strand
AAGAGGAGGGTGTGTTGAGGCAGCATGCCTGGCAACACAGTAGTGAGTGTTGAGGAATTTACACGTCTCAACCCTAAGAGCAAAGGTGTGTTGAGGTAGCATGACTGGCAACATAGTATTGAGTGTTTAGGAATTTACATGTCTCAACACTAAGAGAAAAGGTGTGTTGAGGCAGCATGCCTGGCAACACAGTAGTGAGTGTTGAGGAATTTACACGTTTCAACACTAAGAGGAAGGATGTGTTGAGGAAGCATGCCTAGCAACACATTAGTGAGTGTTGAGGAATTTACACGTCAACATTAAGAAGAAAGGTGTGTTGAGGCAGCATGCCTGGCTACACAGTAGTGAGTGTTGAGGAATTTACACGTCTCAACACTAATAGGAAGGATGTGTTGAGGAAGCATTCTTAGCAACACGGTAGTGAGTGGTAAGGAATTTATACGTCTCAACACTAATAGGAAAACGTGTTGAGGCAGTATGCCTGACAAGACAATAGTGGTGTTGAGGAATTTGAACGTCTCAACACCAAGAAGAGGGTGTGTTGAGGCAGCATGCCTGGCATCACAATGGTGAGTGTTGAGGAATTTTCTCGTCTCAACACTAAGAGGAAGGGTGTGTTGAGGCAGCATGCCTGGCAACGCAGTGGTGAGTGTTGAGGAATTTGCACGTCTCAACACTAAGGGAAATGATGTCATTAGGCAGCATGCCTGGCAACACAGTAGTGGTGTTGAGGAATTTGCACGTCTCAACACTAAGAGGAAAACGTGTTGACGCAGTATGCCTGACAACACAATAGTGGTGTTGAGGAATTTGCACGTCTCAACACCAAGAAGAGGGTGTGTTGAGGCAGCATGCCTGGCAACACAGTAGTGAGTGTTGAAGAATTTTCACGTCTCAACACTAAGAGAAAGGATGTGTTGAAGAAGCATGCCTGGCAACACAGTAGTGTTGTTGAGGAATTTTCACGTCTCAATACTAATAAGAAAACGTGTTGAGGCAGTATGCCTGACAAGAGAATAGTGGTGTTGAGGAATTTGAACGTCTCAACACCAAGAAGAAGGTGTGTTAAGGCAGCATGCCTGGCAACACAGTAGTGAGTGTTGAGGAATTTACACGTCTCAACACTAAGAGCAAAGGTGTGTTGAGGAAGCATGCCTGGCAACATAGTATTGAGTGTTAAGGAATTTGCACCTCTCAACACTAAAATAAAGGCTGTGTTGAAGCAGCATGCCTGACAACCTAGTGGTGCGTGTTGATGAATTTGCACGTCTCAACACTAAGAGAAAGGATACGTTGAGGCAGCATGCCTGGCAACACAATGGTGAGTGTTGAGGAATTTGCATGTCTCAATACTAATAGGAAAGGTGTGATGAGGCAGCATGCCTGGCAACACAATGGTGAGTGTTGAGGAATTTGCTCGTCTCAACACTAAGAGGAAGGGTGTGTTGAGGAAGCATGCCTGGAAACGCAGTGGTGAGTGTTGAGGAATTTGCACGTCTCAACACTAAGGGAAATGATGTGATTAGGCAGCATGCCTGGCAACACAGTAGTGGTATTGAGGAATTAGCACGTCTCAACACCAAGAGGAGGGTGTGTTGAGGCAACATGCCTGGCAACACAGTAGTGGTGTTGAGGAATTTTCACGTCTCAACACTAATAGGAAAACGTGTTGAGGCAGTATGCCTGACAAGACAATAGTGGTGTTGAGGAATTTGAACGT
This sequence comes from Papaver somniferum, assembly GCF_003573695.1. Classification (NCBI taxonomy): domain Eukaryota; kingdom Viridiplantae; phylum Streptophyta; class Magnoliopsida; order Ranunculales; family Papaveraceae; genus Papaver; species Papaver somniferum. The sequence continues at coordinate 7,419,908 of NW_020620825.1, read as the reverse complement.
CTCAACACCAATAAGAGGGTGTGTTGAGGCAGCATTCCTGGAAACACGTAGTGAGTGTTGAGGATTTTACACGTCTCAACACTAAGAGGAAAACGTGTGTTGACGCAGTATGCCTGACAACACAATAGTGGTGTTGAGGAATTTGCACGTCTCAACGACAAGAGGAGGGTGTGTTGACGCAGCATGCCTGGCAACACAATAGTTGTGTTGAGAAATTTGCACGGATCAACACTAAGAGGAAAACGCGTTAAAGCAGTATGCCTGACAACACAATAGTGTTGTTAAGGAATTTGCACGTCTCAACGACAAGAGGAGGGTGTGTTGAGGCAGCATGCCAGGCAACACAGTAGTGAGTGTTGAGGAATTTGCACGTCTCAACACTAAGAGAAAGGATATGTTGAGGAAGCATGCCTGGCAACACAGTAGTGGTGTTGAGGAATTTTCACGTCTCAACACTAATAGAAAAACGTGTAGAGGCAGTATGCCTGACAAGACAATAGTAGTGTTGAGGAATTTGCACGTCTCAACACCAATAGGGGGTGTGTTGAGGCAGCATGCCTGGAAACACAATAGTGAGTGTTGAGGAATTTACACGTCTCAACCCTGAGAGCAAAGGTGTGTTGAGGTAGCATGACTGGCAACATAGTATTGAGTGTTGAGGAATTTACATGTCTCAACACTAAGAGAAAAGGTGTGTTGAGGAAGCATGCATGGCAACACAGTGGTAAGTGTTGAGGAATTTACACGTTTCAACACTAAGAGGAAGGATGTGTTGAGGTAGCATGCCTAGCAACACAGTAGTGAGTGTTGCGGAATTTATATGTCAACATTAAGAAGAAAGGTGTGTTGAGGAAGCATGCCTGGCTACACAGTAGTGAGTGTTGAGGAATTTACACGTCTCAACACTAATAGGAAGGATGTGTTGAGGAAGCATTCTTAGCAACACGGTAGTGAGTGGTGAGGAATTTATACGTCTCAACACTAAGAGGAAAGGTGTGTTGAGGCAGCATGCCTGGCAACAAAGTAGTGGGTGTTGAAGAATTTACACGTCTCAACACTAAGAGGAAAGGAGTGTTGACTCAGCATGCCTTGCATCACAGTAGTGAGTGTTGAGGAATTTACACGTCTCAACACTAAGAGGAAGGGTATTTTGAGGAATCATGCCTAGCAACACAGTAGTGAGTGTTTACGAATTTACACGTGTCAACACTAAGAGGAAAGGTGTGTTGAGGCAACATGCCTGGAATCACAGTAGTGAGTATTGAGGAATTTACACGTCTCAATACTAAGAGGAAAGGTGTGTTGAGGCAGCATGCCTAGAAACACAGTAGTGAGTGTTGTGGAATTTACACGTCTCAACACTAAGAGGAAAGTTGTGTTGAGGAAGCTGCCTAGCAACACGGTAGTGAGTGTTGAGGAATTTACACGTCTCAACACTAAGAGGAAAGGTGTGTTGAGGCAGCATGCCTGGAAACACAGTAGTTAGTGTTGAGGAATTTGCACGTCTCAACACTAAGAGGAAGGGTGTGTTGAGGCAGCATGCCTTGAAACACAGTGGTGAGTGTTGAGGAATCTGCACGTCTCTACACTAAGGGAAAGGATGTGACGAGGCAACATGCCTGGCAACACAGTAGTGGTGTTGAGGAATTTTCACGTCTCAAAACTAAGAGGAAAACGTGTTGAGGCAGTATGCCTGACAACACAATAGTGGTGTTGAGGAATTTTCATGTCTCAACACCAAGAGGAGTGTGTGTTGAGGCAGCATGCCTGAAAATACAGTAGTAAGTGTTGAGGAATTTGCACGTTTAAAAACTAAAAGAAAGGATGTGTTGAGGCAGCATGCCTGGCAACACAGTGGTGAGTGTTGAGGAATTTTCACGTCTGAACAATAAGAGAAAGGATGTATTGAGGCAGCATGCCTGGAAACACAGTAGTGAATGTTGAGAAGTTTGCACGTCTCAACACTAAGAGGAAAGGTGTGTTGAAGCAGCATGCCTGGCAACACAATGGTGAGTGTTGAGGAATTTACACGCCTCAACACTAATAAGAAGGATGTGTTGAGGAAGCATGCCTATCAACACAGTAGTGAGTGTTGAGGAATTTACACGTCTTAACACTAAGAGGAAAGGTGTGTGGAGGCAGCATGCATGGCAAAACAGTAGTAAGTGTTGAGGAATTTGCACGTCTCAACACTAAGAGAAAGGATATGTTGAGGAAGCATGCCTGGCAACACAGTAGTGGTGTTGAGGAATTTTCACGTCTCAACACTAATAGAAAAACGTGTAGAGGCAGTATGCCTGACAAGACAATAGTGGTGTTGAGGAATTTGCACGTCTCAACACCAATAGGGGGTGTGTTGAGGCAGCATGCCTGGAAACACAATAGTGAGTGTTGAGGAATTTACACGTCTCAACCCTGAGAGCAAAGGTGTGTTGAGGTAGCATGACTGGCAACATAGTATTGAGTGTTGAGGAATTTACATGTCTCAACACTAAGAGAAAAGGT
>NW_020620825.1:7417117-7417311 GCF_003573695.1 Papaver somniferum | reverse complement strand
TGAGTGGTGAGGAATTTATACGTCTCAACACTAAGAGGAAAGGTGTGTTGAGGCAGCATGCCTGGCAACAAAGTAGTGGGTGTTGAAGAATTTACACGTCTCAACACTAAGAGGAAAGGAGTGTTGACTCAGCATGCCTTGCATCACAGTAGTGAGTGTTGAGGAATTTACACGTCTCAACACTAAGAGGAAGG
>NW_020620825.1:7413115-7416644 GCF_003573695.1 Papaver somniferum | reverse complement strand
TGCACGTCTCTACACTAAGGGAAAGGATGTGACGAGGCAACATGCCTGGCAACACAGTAGTGGTGTTGAGGAATTTTCACGTCTCAAAACTAAGAGGAAAACGTGTTGAGGCAGTATGCCTGACAACACAATAGTGGTGTTGAGGAATTTTCATGTCTCAACACCAAGAGGAGTGTGTGTTGAGGCAGCATGCCTGAAAATACAGTAGTAAGTGTTGAGGAATTTGCACGTTTAAAAACTAAAAGAAAGGATGTGTTGAGGCAGCATGCCTGGCAACACAGTGGTGAGTGTTGAGGAATTTTCACGTCTGAACAATAAGAGAAAGGATGTATTGAGGCAGCATGCCTGGAAACACAGTAGTGAATGTTGAGAAGTTTGCACGTCTCAACACTAAGAGGAAAGGTGTGTTGAAGCAGCATGCCTGGCAACACAATGGTGAGTGTTGAGGAATTTACACGCCTCAACACTAATAAGAAGGATGTGTTGAGGAAGCATGCCTATCAACACAGTAGTGAGTGTTGAGGAATTTACACGCCTCAACACTAAGAGGAAAGGTGTGTGGAGGCAGCATGCATGGCAAAACAGTAGTGAGTGTTGAGGAATTTACACGTCTCAACACTAAGAGGAATGATGTGTTGAGGCAGCATGCCTAGCAACACGGTAGTGAGTGTTAAGGAATTTACACATATCAACACTAAGAGGAAGGGTGTGTTGAGGCAGCATGCTGGCAACACAGTAGTGAGTGTTGAGGAATTAACACGTCTCAACATTAAGAGGAAGGATGTGTTGAGGAAGCGTGACTAGCAATATAGTAGTGAGTGTTGAGGAATTTACACGTCCCAACACTAAGAGGAAAGGTGTGTTGAGGCAGCATGCCTAGCAACACAGTAGTGAGTGTTGTGGAATTTACATGTTTCAAAACTAAGAGGAAAGGTGTGTTGAGGAAGCATGTCTAGAAACACAGTAGTGAGTGTTAAAGAATTTACACGTCTCAATACTAAGAGGAAGGATGTGTTGAGGAAGCTGCCTAGCAACACGGTAGTGAGTTTTGAGGAATTTACATGTCTCAACACTAAGAGGAAAGGTGTGTTGAGGCAGCATGCCTGGCAACACAATAGTGAGTGTTGAGAAATTTACACGTCTCAACATTAAGAGGAAAGGAGTGTGGAGGCAGCATGCCTGGCAACACAGTAGTGAGTGTTGAGGAATTTGCACGTCTCAACACTAAGAGGAAGGGTGTGTTGAGGCAGCATGCCTTGAAACACAGTGGTGAGTGTTGGGCAATTTGCACGTCTCTACACTAAGGGAAAGGATGTGACGAGGCAACATGCCTGGCAACACAGTAGTGGTGTTGAGGAATTTGCACGTCTCAAAACTAAGAGGAAAACGTGTTGGGGCAGTATGCCTGACAACACAATAGTTGCGTTGAGGAATTTTGATGTCTCAACACCAAGAGGAGGGTGTGTTGAGGCAGCATGCCTGAAAATACAGTAGTAAGTGTTGAGGAATTTGCACGTCTCAACACTAAAAGAAAGGATGTGTTGAGGCAGCATGCCTGGCAACACAGTGGTGAGTGTTGAGGAATTTTCACGTCTCAACAATAAGAGAAAGGATTATTGAGGCAGCATGCCTGGAAACACAGTAGTGAATGTTGAGAAGTTTGCACGTCTCAACACTAAGAGGAAAGGTGTGTTGAAGCAGCATGCCTGGCAACACAATGGTGAGTGTTGAGGAATTTACACGCCTCAACACTAAGAGGAAGGATGTGTTGAGGAAGCATGCCTATCAACACAGTAGTGAGTGTTGAGGAATTTACACGTCTCAACACTAAGAGGAAAGGTGTGTGGAGGCAGCATGCCTGGCTAACACAGTAGTGAGTGTTGAGGAATTTACACGTCTCAACACTAAGAGGAAGGATGTGTTGAGGCAGCATGCCTAGCAACACGGTAGTGAGTGGTAAGGAATTCACACATATCAACACTAAGACGAAATGTGTGTTAAGGCAACATGCCTGGAAACACAGTAGTGATTGTTGAGGAATTTACACATCTCAACACTAAGGGGAAAGGTGTGTTGAGGCAGCATGCCTGACAAAGCAGTAGTGAGTGTTGAGGAATTTACACGTCTCAACACTAAGAGGAAAAATGTGTTGAGGCAGTTTGCCTGGCAACACAGTGGTGGGTGTTGAGGAATTTGCACGTCTCAACACTAAGGGAAATGATATGATTAGGCAGCATGGATGGCAACACAGTAGCGGTGTTTAGGAACTTGCACATCTCAGCACTAAGAGGAAAACGTGTTGAGGCAGCATACCTGGCAACACAGTGGTGATTGTTGAGGAATTTGCATGTCTCAAACTAAGAGGAAGTGTGTGTTGAGGCAGCATGCCTGACAACACAGAAGTGAGTGTTGAGGAATTTACACATCTCAACACTAAGGGGAAAGGTATGTTGAGGCAGCATGCCTGGAAAAGCAGTAGTGAGTGTTGAGGAATTTACACGTCTCAACACCAAGAGGAAAAATGTGTTGAGGCAGTTTTCCTGGCAACACAGTGGTGGGTGTTGAGGAATTTTCACGTCTCAACACTAAGGGAAATGATATGATTAGGCAGCATGGCTGGCAACACAGTAGCGGCGTTTAGGAATTTTCACATCTCAACACTAAGAGAAAAACGTGTTGAGGCAGCATACCTGGCAACACAGTGGTGATTGTTGAGGAATTTGCATGTCTCAAAACTAAGAGGAACTGTGTGTTGAGGCAGCATGCCTGACAACACAGTAGTGAGTGTTGAGGAATTTACACGTCTCAACACTAAGAGGAAAGGAGTGTTGACTCAGCATGCCTGGCATCACAGTAGTGAGTGTTGAGGAATTTACACGTCTCAACACTAAGAGGAAGGATTTGTTTAGGAAGCATGCCTAGCAACACAGTAGTGAGTGTTTACGAATTTACACGTCTCAACACTAAGAGGAAAGGTGTGTTGAGGCAACATGCCTGGAATCACAGTAGTGAGTATTGAGGAATTTACACGTCTCAATACTAAGAGGAAAGGTGTGTTGAGGCATCATGCCTAGCAACACAGTAGTGAGTGTTGTGGAATTTACACGTCTCAAAACTAAGAGGAAAGGTGTGTTGAGGAAGCATGTCTAGAAACACAGTAGTGAGTGTTAAAGAATTTACACGTCTCATAACTAAGAGGAAGGATGTGTTGAGGAAGCTTCCTAGCAACACGGTAGTGAGTTTTGAGGAATTTACACGTCTCAACACTAAGAGGAAAGGTGTGTTGAGGCAGCATGCCTGGCAACACAATAATGAGTGTTGAGAAATTTACACGTCTCAACATTAAGAGGAAAGGAGTGTGGAGGCAGCATGTCTGGCAACACAGTAGTGAGTGTTGAGGAATTTGCACGTCTCAACACTAAGAGGAAGGGTGTGTTGAGGCAGCATGCCTTGAAACACAGTGGTGAGTGTTGAGGAATTTGCACGTCTCTACACTAAGGGAAAGGATGTGACGAGGCAACATGCCTGG
>NW_020620825.1:7406428-7412837 GCF_003573695.1 Papaver somniferum | reverse complement strand
CACGTCTCAACGACAAGAGGAGGGTGTGTTGACGCAGCATGCCTGGCAACACAATAGTTGTGTTGAGAAATTTGCACGGATCAACACTAAGAGGAAAACGCGTTAAAGCAGTATGCCTGACAACACAATAGTGTTGTTAAGGAATTTGCACGTCTCAACGACAAGAGGAGGGTGTGTTGAGGCAGCATGCCAGGCAACACAGTAGTGAGTGTTGAGGAATTTGCACGTCTCAACACTAAGAGAAAGGATATGTTGAGTAAGCATGCCTGGCAACACAGTAGTGGTGTTGAGGAATTTTCACGTCTCAACACTAATAGAAAAACGTGTAGAGGCAGTATGCCTGACAAGACAATAGTGGTGTTGAGGAATTTGCACGTCTCAACACCAATAGGGGGTGTGTTGAGGCAGCATGCCTGGAAACACAATAGTGAGTGTTGAGGAATTTACACGTCTCAACCCTGAGAGCAAAGGTGTGTTGAGGTAGCATGACTGGCAACATAGTATTGAGTGTTGAGGAATTTACATGTCTCAACACTAAGAGAAAAGGTGTGTTGAGGCAGCATGCATGGCAACACAGTGGTGAGTGTTGAGGAATTTACACGTTTCAACACTAAGAGGAAGGATGTGTTGAGGTAGCATGCCTAGCAACACAGTAGTGAGTGTTGCGGAATTTATATGTCAACATTAAGAAGAAAGGTGTGTTGAGGCAGCATGCGTTGCTACACAGTAGTGAGTGTTGAGGAATTTACACGTCTCAACACTAATAGGAAGGATGTGTTGAGGAAGCATTCTTAGCAACACGGTAGTGAGTGGTGAGGAATTTATACGTCTCAACACTAAGAGGAAAGGTGTGTTGAGGCAGCATGCCTGGCAACACAGTAGTGAGTGTTGAGGAATTCACACGTCTCAACACTAAGAGGAAAGGAGTGTTGACTCAGCATGCCTTGCATCACAGTAGTGAGTTTTGAGGAATTTACACGTCTCAACACTAAGAGGAAGGATATTTTGAGGAAGCATGCCTAGCAACACAGTAGTGAGTGTTTACGAATTTACACGTCTCAACACTAAGAGGAAAGGTGTGTTGAGGCAACATGCCTGTAATCACAGTAGTGAGTATTGAGGAATTTAAACGTCTCAATACTAAGAGGAAAGGTGTGTTGAGGCAGCATGCCTAGCAACACAGTAGTGAGTGTTGTGGAATTTACACGTCTCAACACTAAGAGGAAAGTTGTGTTGAGGAAGCATGCCTAGAAACACAGTAGTGAGTGTTAAAGAATTTACACGTCTCAACACTAAGAGGAAGGATGTGTTGAGGAAGCTGCCTAGCAACACGGTAGTGAGTGTTGAGGAATTTACACGTCTCAACACTAAGAGGAAAGGTGTGTTGAGGCAGCATGCCTGGAAACACAGTAGTGAGTGTTGAGGAATTTGCACGTCTCAACACTAATAGGAAAACGTGTTGAGGCAGTATGCCTGACAAGACAATAGTGGTGTTGAGGAATTTGAACGTCTCAACACCAAGAAGAGGGTGTGTTGAGGCAGCATGCCTGGCAACACAATGGTGAGTGTTGAGGAATTTTCTCGTCTCAATACTAATAAGAAAACGTGTTGAGGCAGTATGCCTGACAAGACAATAGTGGTGTTGAGGAATTTGAACGTCTCAACACCAAGAAGAAGGTGTGTTAAGGCAGCATGCCTGGCAACACAGTAGTGAGTGTTGAGGAATTTACACGTCTCAACACTAAGAGCAAAGGTGTGTTGAGGAAGCATGCCTGGCAACATAGTATTGAGTGTTAAGGAATTTGCACCTCTCAACACTAAAATAAAGGCTGTGTTGAAGCAGCATGCCAGACAACCTAGTGGTGCGTGTTGATGAATTTGCACGTCTCAACACTAAGAGAAAGGATACGTTGAGGCAGCATGCCTGGCAACACAGTGGTGAGTGTTGAGGAATTTGCATGTCTCAATACTAATAGGAAAGGTGTGATGAGGCAGCATGCCTGGCAACACAATGGTGAGTGTTGAGGAATTTGCTCGTCTCAACACTAAGAGGAAGGGTGTGTTGAGGAAGCATGCCTGGAAACGCAGTGGTGAGTGTTGAGGAATTTGCACGTCTCAACACTAAGGGAAATGATGTGATTAGGCAGCATGCCTGGCAACACAGTAGTGGTATTGAGGAATTAGCACGTCTCAACACCAAGAGGAGGGTGTGTTGAGGCAACATGCCTGGCAACACAGTAGTGGTGTTGAGGAATTTTCACGTCTCAACACTAATAGGAAAACGTGTTGAGGCAGTATGCCTGACAAGACAATAGTGGTGTTGAGGAATTTGAACGTCTCAACACCAATAAGAGGGTGTGTTGAGGCAGCATGCCTGTAAACACGTAGTGAGTGTTGAGGATTTTACACGTCTCAACAATAAGAGGAAAACGTGTGTTGACGCAGTATGCCTGACAACACAATAGTGGTGTTGAGGAATTTCCACGTCTCAACGACAAGAGGAGGGTGTGTTGACGCAGCATGCCTGGCAACACAATAGTTGTGTTGAGAAATTTGCACGGATCAACACTAAGAGGAAAACGCGTTAAAGCAGTATGCCTGACAACACAATAGTGTTGTTAAGGAATTTGCACGTCTCAACGACAAGAGGAGGGTGTGTTGAGGCAGCATGCCAGGCAACACAGTAGTGAGTGTTGAGGAATTTGCACGTCTCAACACTAAGAGAAAGGATATGTTGAGTAAGCATGCCTGGCAACACAGTAGTGGTGTTGAGGAATTTTCACGTCTCAACACTAATAGAAAAACGTGTAGAGGCAGTATGCCTGACAAGACAATAGTGGTGTTGAGGAATTTGCACGTCTCAACACCAATAGGGGGTGTGTTGAGGCAGCATGCCTGGAAACACAATAGTGAGTGTTGAGGAATTTACACGTCTCAACCCTGAGAGCAAAGGTGTGTTGAGGTAGCATGACTGGCAACATAGTATTGAGTGTTGAGGAATTTACATGTCTCAACACTAAGAGAAAAGGTATGTTGAGGCAGCATGCATGGCAACACAGTGGTGAGTGTTGAGGAATTTACACGTTTCAACACTAAGAGGAAGGATGTGTTGAGGTAGCATGCCTAGCAACACAGTAGTGAGTGTTGCGGAATTTATATGTCAACATTAAGAAGAAAGGTGTGTTGAGGAAGCATGCCTGGCTACACAGTAGTGAGTGTTGAGGAATTTACACGTCTCAACACTAATAGGAAGGATGTGTTGAGGAAGCATTCTTAGCAACACGGTAGTGAGTGGTGAGGAATTTATACGTCTCAACACTAAGAGGAAAGGTGTGTTGAGGCAGCATGCCTGGCAACAAAGTAGTGGGTGTTGAAGAATTTACACGTCTCAACACTAAGAGGAAAGGAGTGTTGACTCAGCATGCCTTGCATCACAGTAGTGAGTGTTGAGGAATTTACACGTCTCAACACTAAGAGGAAGGATATTTTGAGGAAGCATGCCTAGCAACACAGTAGTGAGTGTTTACGAATTTACACGTGTCAACACTAAGAGGAAAGGTGTGTTGAGGCAACATGCCTGGAATCACAGTAGTGAGTATTGAGGAATTTACACGTCTCAATACTAAGAGGAAAGGTGTGTTGAGGCAGCATGCCTAGAAACACAGTAGTGAGTGTTGTGGAATTTACACGTCTCAACACTAAGAGGAAAGTTGTGTTGAGGAAGCATGCCTAGAAACACAGTAGTGAGTGTTAAAGAATTTACACGTCTCAACATTAAGAGGAAGGATGTGTTGAGGAAGCTGCCTAGCAACACGGTAGTGAGTGTTGAGGAATTTACACGTCTCAACACTAAGAGGAAAGGTGTGTTGAGGCAGCATGCCTGGAAACACAGTAGTTAGTGTTGAGGAATTTGCACGTCTCAACACTAAGAGGAAGGGTGTGTTGAGGCAGCATGCCTTAAAACACAGTGGTGAGTGTTGAGGAATTTGCACGTCTCTACACTAAGGGAAAGGATGTGACGAGGCAACATGCCTGGCAACACAGTAGTGGTGTTGAGGAATTTTCACGTCTCAAAACTAAGAGGAAAACGTGTTGAGGCAGTATGCCTGACAACACAATAGTGGTGTTGAGGAATTTTCATGTCTCAACACCAAGAGGAGTGTGTGTTGAGGCAGCATGCCTGAAAATACAGTAGTAAGTGTTGAGGAATTTGCACGTTTAAAAACTAAAAGAAAGGATGTGTTGAGGCAGCATGCCTGGCAACACAGTGGTGAGTGTTGAGGAATTTTCACGTCTGAACAATAAGAGAAAGGATGTATTGAGGCAGCATGCCTGGAAACACAGTAGTGAATGTTGAGAAGTTTGCACGTCTCAACACTAAGAGGAAAGGTGTGTTGAAGCAGCATGCCTGGCAACACAATGGTGAGTGTTGAGGAATTTACACGCCTCAACACTAATAAGAAGGATGTGTTGAGGAAGCATGCCTATCAACACAGTAGTGAGTGTTGAGGAATTTACACGTCTTAACACTAAGAGGAAAGGTGTGTGGAGGCAGCATGCATGGCAAAACAGTAGTAAGTGTTGAGGAATTTGCACGTCTCAACACTAAGAGAAAGGATATGTTGAGGAAGCATGCCTGGCAACACAGTAGTGGTGTTGAGGAATTTTCACGTCTCAACACTAATAGAAAAACGTGTAGAGGCAGTATGCCTGACAAGACAATAGTGGTGTTGAGGAATTTGCACGTCTCAACACCAATAGGGGGTGTGTTGAGGCAGCATGCCTGGAAACACAATAGTGAGTGTTGAGGAATTTACACGTCTCAACCCTGAGAGCAAAGGTGTGTTGAGGTAGCATGACTGGCAACATAGTATTGAGTGTTGAGGAATTTACATGTCTCAACACTAAGAGAAAAGGTGTGTTGAGGCAGCATGCATGGCAACACAGTGGTGAGTGTTGAGGAATTTACACGTTTCAACACTAAGAGGAAGGATGTGTTGAGGTAGCATGCCTAGCAACACAGTAGTGAGTGTTGCGGAATTTATATGTCAACATTAAGAAGAAAGGTGTGTTGAGGAAGCATGCCTGGCTACACAGTAGTGAGTGTTGAGGAATTTACACGTCTCAACACTAATAGGAAGGATGTGTTGAGGAAGCATTCTTAGCAACACGGTAGTGAGTGGTGAGGAATTTATACGTCTCAACACTAAGAGGAAAGGTGTGTTGAGGCAGCATGCCTGGCAACAAAGTAGTGGGTGTTGAAGAATTTACACGTCTCAACACTAAGAGGAAAGGAGTGTTGACTCAGCATGCCTTGCATCACAGTAGTGAGTGTTGAGGAATTTACACGTCTCAACACTAAGAGGAAGGATATTTTGAGGAAGCATGCCTAGCAACACAGTAGTGAGTGTTTACGAATTTACACGTGTCAACACTAAGAGGAAAGGTGTGTTGAGGCAACATGCCTGGAATTACAGTAGTGAGTATTGAGGAATTTACACGTCTCAATACTAAGAGGAAAGGTGTGTTGAGGCAGCATGCCTAGAAACACAGTAGTGAGTGTTGTGGAATTTACACGTCTCAACACTAAGAGGAAAGTTGGGTTGAGTAAGCATGCCTAGAAACACAGTAGTGAGTGTTAAAGAATTTACACGTCTCAACACTAAGAGGAAGGATGTGTTGAGGAAGCTGCCTAGCAACACGGTAGTGAGTGTTGAGGAATTTACACGTCTCAACACTAAGAGGAAAGGTGTGTTGAGGCAGCATGCCTGGAAACACAGTAGTTAGTGTTGAGGAATTTGCACGTCTCAACACTAAGAGGAAGGGTGTGTTGAGGCAGCATGCCTTAAAACACAGTGGTGAGTGTTGAGGAATTTGCACGTCTCTACACTAAAGGAAAGGATGTGACGAGGCAACATGCCTGGCAACACAGTAGTGGTGTTGAGGAATTTTCACGTCTCAAAACTAAGAGGAAAACGTGTTGAGGCAGTATGCCTGACAACACAATAGTGGTGTTGAGGAATTTTCATGTCTCAACACCAAGAGGAGTGTGTGTTGAGGCAGCATGCCTGAAAATACAGTAGTAAGTGTTGAGGAATTTGCACGTTTAAAAACTAAAAGAAAGGATGTGTTGAGGCAGCATGCCTGGCAACACAGTGGTGAGTGTTGAGGAATTTTCACGTCTGAACAATAAGAGAAAGGATGTATTGAGGCAGCATGCCTGGAAACACAGTAGTGAATGTTGAGAAGTTTGCACGTCTCAACACTAAGAGGAAAGGTGTGTTGAAGCAGCATGCCTGGCAACACAATGGTGAGTGTTGAGGAATTTACACGCCTCAACACTAATAAGAAGGATGTGTTGAGGAAGCATGCCTATCAACACAGTAGTGAGTGTTGAGGAATTTACACG
>NW_020620825.1:7404493-7406418 GCF_003573695.1 Papaver somniferum | reverse complement strand
TGCCTGGCAACACAATGGTGAGTGTTGAGGAATTTACACGCCTCAACACTAAGAGGAAGGATGTGTTGAGGAAGCATGCCTATCAACTCAGTAGTGAGTGTTGAGGAATTTACACGTCTCAACACTAAGAGGAAAGGTGTGTGGAGGAAGCATGCCTGGCTAACACAGTAGTGAGTGTTGAGGAATTTACACGTGTCAACACTAAGAGGAAGGATGTGTTGAGGCAGCATGCCTAGCAACACGGTAGTGAGTGTTAAGGAATTTACACATATCAACACTAAGAGGAAATGTGTGTTGAGGCAACATTCCTGGAAACACAGTAGTGAGTGTTGAGGAATTTACACATCTCAACACAAAGGGGAAAGGTGTGTTGAGGCAGCATGCCTGACAAAGCAGTAGTGAGTGTTGAGGAATTTACACGTATCAACACTAAGAGGAAAAATGTGTTGAGGCAGTTTGCCTGGCAACACAGTGGTGGGTATTGAGGAATTTGCATGTCTCAACACTAAGGTAAATAATATGATTAGGCAGCATGGATGACAACACAGTAGCGGTGTTTAGGAACTTGCACATCTCAACACTAAGAGGAAAACGTGTTGAGGCAGCATACCTGGCAACACAGTGGTGATTGTTGAGGAATTTGCATGTCTCAAACTAAGAGGAAGTGTGTGTTGAGGCAGCATGCCTGACAACACAGAAGTGAGTGTTGAGGAATTTACACGTCTCAACACTAAGAGGAAGGATGTGTTGAGGAAGCATGCCTATCAACAAAGTAGTGAGTGTTGAGGAATTACAGGTCTCAACACTAAGAGGAAAGGTGTGTTGAGGCAGAATTCCTGGCAACATAGTGGTGAGTGTTGAGGAATTCGCACGTCTTTACACTAAGTGAAAGGATGTGACGAGGTAGCATGCCTGGCAACACAATAGTGGTGTAGAGGAATTTGCACATCTCAACACTAAGAGGAAAACGTGTGAAGGCAGTATGCCTGACAACACAATTGTTGTGTTGAGGAATTTTCATGTCTCAACACCAAGAGGGCGGTGTGTTGAGGCAGCATGCCTGGCAATACAGTAGTAAGTGTTGAGGAATTTGCACGTCTCAACACTAAAAGAAAGGATGTGTTGAGGCAGCATTCCTGGCAACACAGTGGTGAGTGTTGAGGAATTTGCACGTCTCAACACTAAGAGAAAGGATGTGTTGAGGCAGCATGCCTGGAAACACAGTAGTAAGTGTTGAGAAGTTTGCACGTCTCAACACTAAGAGGAAACGTGTGTTGAGGCAGCATGCCTGGAAACACAATGGTGAGTGTTGAGGAATTTACACGCCTCAACACTAAGAGGAAGGCTGTGTTGAGGCAGAATGCCTGGAAAAACAGTAGTGAATGTTGAGGAATTTACACGTCTCAACACTAAGAGGAAAGGTGTGTTGAGGCAGCATGCCTGGAAACACAGTAGTGAGTGTTGAGGAATTTACACGTCTCAACACTAAGAGGAAAGGTGTGTGGAGGAAGCATGCTTGGAAACATAGTAGTGAGTGTTGAGGAATTTGCACATCTCAACACTATGAGGAAGGGTGTCTTGAGGTAGCATGCCTGGCAACACAGTGGTGAGTGATCGGTTGTCAATCGACAAATATAATTTCGCTTCCTTACTCAACTACAATAATGTAGAAAGTGGTAAGAAAGAGTTCGTATCCATAGGGAGACCTTTTTTTGTTATGCAATTTTTGGTTTCTAAGATAACCAAGTGTGATTTTTGTTTTTTTTTTGAGTAAAAATAAAGTAAAGCAAAGTATATAATTGAAATAATCAATAAGGAGAAGATATTGGTCATGGGATAGTATCATTCACAAGCATGTATTTTTCATCATTGAATAGAATTGATAATTTAATCTCTTATTTATTAAAAGTCCTAGAATACCTTGA
>NW_020620825.1:7365053-7404483 GCF_003573695.1 Papaver somniferum | reverse complement strand
TGCCTGGCAACACAATGGTGAGTGTTGAGGAATTTACACGCCTCAACACTAAGAGGAAGGATGTGTTGAGGAAGCATGCCTATCAACTCAGTAGTGAGTGTTGAGGAATTTACACGTCTCAACACTAAGAGGAAAGGTGTGTGGAGGAAGCATGCCTGGCTAACACAGTAGTGAGTGTTGAGGAATTTACACGTGTCAACACTAAGAGGAAGGATGTGTTGAGGCAGCATGCCTAGCAACACGGTAGTGAGTGTTAAGGAATTTACACATATCAACACTAAGAGGAAATGTGTGTTGAGGCAACATTCCTGGAAACACAGTAGTGAGTGTTGAGGAATTTACACATCTCAACACTAAGGGGAAAGGTGTGTTGAGGCAGCATGCCTGACAAAGCAGTAGTGAGTGTTGAGGAATTTACACGTCTCAACACTAAGAGGAAAAATGTGTTGAGGCAGTTTTCCTGGCAACACAGT
This sequence comes from Papaver somniferum, assembly GCF_003573695.1. Lineage (NCBI taxonomy): Eukaryota > Viridiplantae > Streptophyta > Magnoliopsida > Ranunculales > Papaveraceae > Papaver > Papaver somniferum. The sequence goes on along the minus strand of NW_020620825.1, from coordinate 7,404,010 downwards.
GGTGGGTATTGAGGAATTTGCATGTCTCAACACTAAGGTAAATAATATGATTAGGCAGCATGGATGACAACACAGTAGCGGTGTTTAGGAACTTGCACATCTCAACACTAAGAGGAAAACGTGTTGAGGCAGCATACCTGGCAACACAGTGGTGATTGTTGAGGAATTTGCATGTCTCAAAACTAAGAGGAAGTGTGTGTTGAGGCAGCATGCCTGACAACACAGTAGTGAGTGTTGAGGAATTTACATGTCTCAACACTAAGAGGAAAGGAGTGTTGACTCAACATGCCTGGCATCACAGTAGTGAGTGTTGAGGAATTTACACGTCTCAACACTAAGAGGAAGGATTTTTTGAGGAAGCATGCCTAGCAACACAGTAATGAGTGTTTACGAATTTACACGTCTCAACACTAACAGGAAAGGTGTGTTGAGGCAACATGCCTGGAATCACAGTAGTGAGTATTGAGGAATTTACACGTCTCAATACTAAGAGGAAAGGTGTGTTGAGGCAGCATGCCTAGCAACACAGTAGTGAGTGTTGTGGAATTTACACGTCTCAAAACTAAGAGGAAAGGTGTGTTGAGGAAGCATTTCTAGAAACACAGTAGTGAGTGTTAAAGAATTTACACGTCTCAACACTAAGAGGAAGGATGTGTTGAGGAAGCTTCCTAGCGACACGGTAGTGAGTTTTGAGGAATTTACACGTCTCAACACTAAGAGGAAAGGTGTGTTGAGGCAGCATGCCTGGAAACACAATAGTGAGTGTTGAGAAATTTACACGTCTCAACATTAAGAGGAAAGGAGTGTGGAGGCAGCATGCCTGGCAACACAGTAGTGAGTGTTGAGGAATTTGCACGTCTCAACACTAAGAGGAAGGGTGTGTTGAGGCAGCATGCCTTGAAACACAGTGGTGAGTGTTGAGGAATTTGCACGTCTCTACACTAAGGGCAAGGATGTGACGAGGCAACATGCCTGGCAACACAGTAGTGGTGTTGAGGAATTTGCACGTCTCAAAACTAAGAGGAAAACGTGTTGAGGCAGTATGCCTGACAACACAATAGTGGTGTTGAGGAATTTTGATGTCTCAACACCAAGAGGAGGGTGTGTTGAGGCAGCATGCCTGAAAATACAGTAGTAAGTGTTGAGGAATTTGCACGTCTCAACACTAAAAGAAAGGATGTGTTGAGGCAGCATGCCTGGCAACACAGTGGTGAGTGTTGAGGAATTTTCACGTCTTAACAATAAGAGAAAGGATGTATTGAGGCAGCATGCCTGGAAACACAATAGTGAATGTTGAGAAGTTTGCACGTCTCAACACTAAGAGGAAAGGTGTGTTGAAGCAGCATGCCTGGCAACACAATGGTGAGTGTTGAGGAATTTACACGCCTCAACACTAAGAGGAAGGATGTGTTGAGGAAGCATGCCTATCAACTCAGTAGTGAGTGTTGAGGAATTTACACGTCTCAACACTAAGAGGAAAGGTGTGTGGAGGAAGCATGCCTGGCTAACACAGTAGTGAGTGTTGAGGAATTTACACGTGTCAACACTAAGAGGAAGGATGTGTTGAGGCAGCATGCCTAGCAACACGGTAGTGAGTGTTAAGGAATTTACACATATCAACACTAAGAGGAAATGTGTGTTGAGGCAACATTCCTGGAAACACAGTAGTGAGTGTTGAGGAATTTACACATCTCAACACTAAGGGGAAAGGTGTGTTGAGGCAGCATGCCTGACAAAGCAGTAGTGAGTGTTGAGGAATTTACACGTCTCAACACTAAGAGGAAAAATGTGTTGAGGCAGTTTGCCTGGCAACACAGTGGTGGGTATTGAGGAATTTTCATGTCTCAACACTAAGGTAAATAATATGATTAGGCAGCATGGATGACAACACAGTAGCGGTGTTTAGGAACTTGCACATCTCAACACTAAGAGGAAAACGTGTTGAGGCAGCATACCTGGCAACACAGTGGTGATTGTTGAGGAATTTGCATGTCTCAAACTAAGAGGAAGTGTGTGTTGAGGCAGCATGCCTGACAACACAGAAGTGAGTGTTGAGGAATTTACACGTCTCAACACTAAGAGGAAGGATGTGTTGAGGAAGCATGCCTATCAACAAAGTAGTGAGTGTTGAGGAATTACAGGTCTCAACACTAAGAGGAAAGGTGTGTTGAGGCAGCATTCCTGGCAACATAGTGGTGAGTGTTGAGGAATTCGCACGTCTTTACACTAAGTGAAAGGATGTGACGAGGTAGCATGCCTGGCAACACAATAGTGGTGTAGAGGAATTTGCACATCTCAACACTAAGAGGAAAACGTGTGAAGGCAGTATGCCTGACAACACAATTGTTGTGTTGAGGAATTTTCATGTCTCAACACCAAGAGGACGGTGTGTTGAGGCAGCATGCCTGGCAATACAGTAGTAAGTGTTGAGGAATTTGCACGTCTCAACACTAAAAGAAAGGATGTGTTGAGGCAGCATTCCTGGCAACACAGTGGTGAGTGTTGAGGAATTTGCACGTCTCAACACTAAGAGAAAGGATGTGTTGAGGCAGCATGCCTGGAAACACAGTAGTAAGTGTTGAGAAGTTTGCACGTCTCAACACTAAGAGGAAACGTGTGTTGAGGCAGCATGCCTGGAAACACAATGGTGAGTGTTGAGGAATTTACACGCCTCAACACTAAGAGGAAGGCTGTGTTGAGGCAGAATGCCTGGAAAAACAGTAGTGAATGTTGAGGAATTTACACGTCTCAACACTAAGAGGAAAGGTGTGTTGAGGCAGCATGCCTGGAAACACAGTAGTGAGTGTTGAGGAATTTACACGTCTCAACACTAAGAGGAAAGGTGTGTGGAGGAAGCATGCTTGGAAACATAGTAGTGAGTGTTGAGGAATTTGCACATCTCAACACTATGAGGAAGGGTGTCTTGAGGTAGCATGCCTGGCAACACAGTGGTGAGTGATCGGTTGTCAATCGACAAATATAATTTCGCTTCCTTACTCAACTACAATAATGTAGAAAGTGGTAAGAAAGAGTTCGTATCCATAGGGAGACCTTTTTTTGTTATGCAATTTTTGGTTTCTAAGATAACCAAGTGTGATTTTTGTTTTTTTTTTGAGTAAAAATAAAGTAAAGCAAAGTATATAATTGAAATAATCAATAAGGAGAAGATATTGGTCATGGGATAGTATCATTCACAAGCATGTATTTTTCATCATTGAATAGAATTGATAATTTAATCTCTTATTTATTAAAAGTCCTAGAATACCTTGATCGCAAGAGTATTCCGCTAATTCCCTAATTTCATCACAACCACATTAAAAGATGCATATGTGAATTCTTCCTATAAAGCAACCCAAAGTGTAAAAACACAATTAAGTTTAACTCCCTAAAAGCTTTAAGATTTATGGAATAAGACTAATCAAAGCAAACAAACGTGTATGAGCACTAATTTGTTTTAACCAAGGTTATGATTCATATGTGACTAATAGGATATATCACTACAAGCACTAACCACAATTATGCTACTTTAAATCAGGGAAAAACAACTTTTACGTATTGAAAACCCTAATATAGCTCTAGAGATGAAAGCAAATCGGATTGATTCCGGACTCAACCAATCAAACAATCAAATCCTAAAACACTATAAACCATGAATCATAAACAATAAAGTTGAGACAAAACTAATCCATAGAATCAAATAACATGCATTGAGAAATCAAATTTTATCCCATAACCAACAAGTGTATTTAGTTACTCATAATAATGGAGTTCATCATCATCATGATCAATGAAAATATAATAAAGAAGATGAAAGCAAAGAAAACCCTAGAAGTAGTTTTCTCTAAAGCTCCAAGAAGAATAATAAAAACGTGCCCTCCCAAAAGTTGTAGGAGTCTTTCTTTTATTTCCCTTTGCTTTCCAAAATTAGGTCTAATCTTCAAAGTTCATTAGGTGAAAATCCGCGTGGCCCAAAAGTGATAAAAACCCGTGTAGAAACTCTGCCGAAAAGTCGCCGAAAGTTAGACGGAGGGTCGCCGGAAAAGTGTTCAGGTGACCGGCAAAGTCCGCCTGATCACCGGTCAATGACCTGAATCGGTCGGGTCAACGAGTCGACTCAGTCAACTGGGTTAAGTGAGTCAGAGTCAGCTCAGATGACTGTTCCATTTTGCCAAGGCCTAAGCTATTGCATAGGCTGAACTTGTGCTGCACAATGATTGTGCTTTAATCCTCTCAATCCATGGTTACAGCTCAGATTCTGTATTCTGCAATTCCAGTTCAGTTGCACTTCTTCTTGTAACCTGCAGCTCAACCTCATGGCTTGCTTCTCGCAAATAAACCATCATCATAGCCACTGCATCATGATCAATCATTCTCCTTCTCAGTCATATACCACCTGTGTACATCCATTGCAGTTGATTAATCTACAAAACAACACCACCTAACAGATGCATCTTTCCCAGCACCTCAAACACATTCCACTTTAGCTTCACTTTCAATCTGTTACAGATACCTAGCATTCATCTACACAAACTCAAGTCTTCCCTGCGCTGCTAACTCAACTCCAACAACTTCAGGCACCATCTCAGGCCAGCCAACACCATCACAGTCTTCTACTCAAATTTCGAGCAATACTGCCATTAATCACTCTCTTTTTCGTGTTTATCATTGCCATTCCACCTGCAATGCCATTATCCATAATTGCAGCTTTACCCATTTGACCAGCTTAATAACTTTAGCAGCAACCATCCCTGCATATAGCCTGCGACAACGCCACATCCTTTGGCTCCTCCTCTGCATCATTTCAGCTGCTCCATTCCCAGCTTCTACTGCAACTGCCAATCCATTGCAGTCAGCAAACACTACTTACTTACACTATTGCCACCATCTGTTGCAGCTACTTTTTGAGTTTCAACTCCCTGTAAACCTAACATACATCTAAATCATATGTAGCGGACCCATTCTTAATAGCTCATCACCATAATCTTCTCAGATCAATTATGCAAAATATTATTGCCTCAATCCATCAGCACCAGTAAATCCATCCCATAAGATCTCCAAATTCATCTCAATTGTCCATCTTCACCCTTGGTACTCAACTGCAACCAACTTCTATTAAGCTCACTTCCATTTCAGCACCACTTGCGACTTAAGTAACCCATCTGACCTGCAATTGCCTCAAGCCATCATCACTGCATTCTGCAATTCCCATGAACCAGTTTTATCAACCACCATTGCAGATCATCCATTCCCATGACAATCAACATTGTTCTCATTTCAGCACAAACCCCACTCGATCTTAGATAATTATCACCAACTGCAACAACTGTTAAAACTAACATTTCTTCCATTTGTTCACTACCTCATATTCATGACCACCAACAGCAACCAATTACACCCCTGCAGTTCATTATCAACAGCTGTAGTTCATGCCTGCAACTCCACTGAAACTAGCACCACCACCAATTTCTCTTATTCAAGCTACTCAAACACCACCAGCTGAGCACCACTATTAGTCTTGTCACCACCAGATTCTACTTCATTGTAGCCTTGTTCTTCATCTCTTTTTTCCCCTGACCTAACTCACCACCAGGACCAAAAATATCAACCATCTGAATCTTTTCAAACCCTAATTCGTAAATCAACAGAAAACCCCTCTCTGAGATCTTAAATTTCACACCTAGACGTTCACAAATTCGAGATTTGTTTCAAAGTTTCAAACCCATCCTTCTTCCAGTGATTAAACCCTAACTTTGTGTTTCTCCATGTTCTTCTCTTCCGAGGAAATTACTTAGCAGAAAACCACCACGATATCTCTCAATCGATCATATCTTCGATCTGATTCTCTCAGCAGTAACAGCTTCTTCTCAATCTCCCTGAGTTTATTATCACCACCAACAACAGCGTATCTCTCGGTTTCAGACTGAATAATGAGAAGAATTACAACTTCTCTAAATTCTAAATTTGTGTAGAAGGTGGAATTGATATTGACAACAGGTACATTAGGATAAGGGACACACAGTTCATCTATGGCCTGTCAGTTTCGCAGAACTGACTGCTTATACTCTTCCTTGCTCAGCTGTCAGTTGCGGGGAACTGACTGTTCATTCCTTGCCTACTTTGTGCAACCTTAGTCCGCTCCAAGTATAACTCGCCAGTGAATTGACTTTGTTTCGTTTACGCTCCAAACAGACGTTTTCTCCTTCTGTTACTCCAAACGACTCCAAAGTATCTAATAACTCAAATTCAAAATAAGATACATAATTTACAAGAAAAAATAGCAAAGAAAGCATAAATACTAGATATAAAATTAGGTGTTTTAGACACCTATCAGTAAGTGTTGAGGAATTCGCACGTCTCTACACTAAGGGAAAGGATGTGACGAGGTAGCATGCCTGGAAACACAGTAGTGGTGTTGAGGAATTTGCACGTCTCAACACTAAGAGGAAAACGTGTTGAGGCGGTATGCCTGACAACACAATAGTGGTGTTGAGGAATTTTCATGTCTCAACACCAAGTGGAGGGTGTGTTGAGGCATCATGCCTGGAAATACAGTAGTGAGTATTGAGGAATTTTCACGTCTCAACACTAAGAGAAAGGATGTGTTGAGGCAACATGCCTGGCAACACAGTGGTGAAGGTTGAGGAATTTGCACGTCTCAACACTAAGAGAAAGGATGTGTTGAGGCATCATTCCTGGAAACACAATAGTGAGTGTTGAGAAGTTTGCACGTCTCAACACTAATAGGAAAGGTGTGTTGAGGCAGCATGCCTGGAAACACAGTGGTGAGTGTTGAGGATTTTACACGTCTCAACACTAAGAAGAAGGATGTGTTGAGGAAGCATGCCTATCAACACAGTAGTGAGTGTTAAGGAATTTACACGTCTCAACACTAAGGGGAAGGATGTGTTGAGGCAACATTCCTGGAAACACAGTAGTGAGTGTTGAGGAAATTACACGTCTCAACACTAAGAGGAAGGATGTGTTGAGGCAGCATTCCTAACAACACGGTAGTGAGTGTTGAGGAATTTACACGTCTCAACACTAAGAGGAAAGGTGTGTTGAGGCAGCATGCTGGAAACACAGTAGTGAATGTTGAGGAATTTACACGTCTCAACACTAATAGGAAGGATGTGTTGAGGAAGCATGCCTAGCAATATATTAGTGAGTTTTGAGGAATTTACACGTCTCAACACTAAAAGGAAAGGTGTGTTGAGGAAACATGCATGGAAACACAGTAGTGAGTGTTGAGGAATTTACACGTCTCAACACTAAGAGGAAAAGGTGTGTTGAGGCAGCATGCCTGGCAAAACAGTAGTGAGTGTTGACAAATTTACACGTCTCAACACTAAGAGGAAAAATGTGAGGCAGTTTGCCTGGCAACACAGTGGTGAGTGTTGAGGAATTTTCACGTCTCAACACTAAGAGAAAGGATGTGTTGAGGAAGCATGCCTGGAAACACACTAGTGAGTGTTGAGAAGTTTGCACATGTCAACACTAATAGGAAAGGTGTGCTGAGGCAGCATGCCTGGAAACACAGTGGTGAGTGTTGAGGAATTTACACGTCTCAACATTAAGAAGAAGGATGTGTTGAGGAGGCATGCATATCAACACAGTAGTGAGTGTTAAGGAATTTACACGTCTCAACACTAAGGGGAAGGATGTGTTGAGGCAGCATGCCTAGCAAAATGGTAGTGGGTGTCGAGGAATTTACACGTCTCAACACTAAGACGAAAGGTGTGTTGAGGCAGCATGCTGGTAACACAGTAGTGAGTGTTGAGGAATTTACACGTCTCAACACTAAGAGGAAGGATGTGTTGAGGAAGCATGCCTAGCAATATAGTAGTGAGTGTTGAGGAATTTACACGTCTCAACACTAAGAGGAAAGGTGTGTTGAGGCAACATGCCTGGAAACACAGTAATGAGTGTTGAGGAATTTACACGTCTCAACACTAAGAGGAAAGGTGTGTTGAGGCAGTTTTCCTGCAACGCAGTGGTGAGTGTTGAGGAATTTGCACGTCTCAACACTAAGGGAAATGATATAATGAGGCAGCATGCCTGGCAACACAGTCGCGGTGTTGAGGAATTTGCACATCTCAACACTAAGAGGAAAACATGTTGAGGCATCATACCTGGCAACACAGTGGTGAGTGTTAAGAAATTTGCACGTCTCAAAACTTAGATGAAGGGTGTGTTGAGGCAGCATGCCTGACAACACAATAGTGAGTGTTGAGGAATTTACACGTCTCAACACTAAGAGGAAGGATGTGTTGAGGAAGCATGCCTATCAACAAAGTAGTGAGTGTTGAGGAATTTACAGGTCTCAACGCTAATAGGAAAGGTGTGTTGAGGCAGCATGCATGGCAACACAGTAGTGAGTGTTGAGGAATTTACACGTCTCAACACTAAGAATAAAGGTGTGTGGAGTCAGCATGCCTGGCAACATCGTAGTGAGTGTTGAGGAATTTGCACGTCTCAACACTAAGAGGATGTGTGTGTTGAGGCAGCATGCCTGGCAACACAGCGGTGAGTGCTGAGGAATTTGCACTTCTCTACACTAAGGGAAAGGATGTGACGAGGCAGCACGCATGGAAACACAATAGTGGTGTTGAGGAATTTGCACGTCTCAACACTAAGAGGAAAACGTGTTGAGGTAGTATGCCGGTGTTGAGGAATTTGCATGTCTCAACACCAAGAGGAGGGTGTGTTGAGGTTGCATGACTGGCAATACATTAGTGAGTGTTGAGGAATTTGAACATCTCAACACTAAGAAAAATGATGTGTTGAGGCAGCATGCCTGGCAACACAATGGTGAATGTTGAGGAATTTGCACGTCTCAACACTAAGAGAAAGGATGTGTTGAGGAAGCATGCCTGGAAACCCAGTAGTGAGTGTTGAGAAGTTTGCACGTCTCAACACTAAGAGGAAATGTGTGCTGAGGAAACATGCCTGGTAACACAGTGGTGAGTGTTGAGGAATTTACACGTCTCAACACTAAGATGAAGGATGTGTTGAGGAAGCATGCTTAGCAACACAGTAGTGAGTGTTGATGAATTTACACGTCTCAACACTAAGAGGAAAGGAGTGTTGAAGCAGCATGTATGGAAACACAGTAGTGAATGTTGAGGAATTTACACGTCTCAACACTAATAGGAAGGATGTGTTGAGGCAACATGCTTAGCAACACGTTAGTGAGTGTTGAGGAATTTATACGTCTCAACACTAAGAGGAAAGGTGTGTTGCGGCAGCAACGTAGTGAGTGTTGAGGAATTTACACGTCTCAACACTAAGAGGAAGGATGCGCTGAGGAAGCATGCCTAGCACCATAGCAGTGAGTGTTGAGGAATTCACACGTCTCAACACTAAGAGGAAAGGTGTGTGGAGGCAGCATGTCTGGCAACACAGTGGTGAGTGTTGAGGAATTTTCACGTCTCAACACTAAGGGAAATGGTATGATGAGGCAGCATGCCTGGCAACAAAGTAGCGGTGTTGAGGAATTTGCACATCTCAACACTTAGAGGAAAACGTGTTGAGGAAGCATACCTGGCAACACAGTGGTGAGTGTTGAGGAATTTGCACGTCTCAAAACTAAGAGCAAGGGTGTGTTGAGGTAGCATTCCTGACAACACAGTAGTGAGTGTTGAGGAATTTACACGTCTCAACACTAAGAGGAAGGATGTGTTGAGGAAGCATGCCTCCCAACACAATAGTGAGTGTTGAATAATTTACACGTCTCAACCCTAATAGGAAAGATGTGTTGAGGCAGCATGCCTGGTAACACAGTAGTGAGTGTTGGGGAATTTACACGTCTCAACACTAAGAGGAAAGGAATGTTAAGGAAGCATGCATGGAAACACAGTAGTGAGTGTTGAGGAATTTACACGTGTCAACACTAAGAGGAAGGATGTGTTAAGGCAGCATGCCTGGCAACACAGTAGTGAGTGTTGAGGAATTTACACGTCTCAACACTAAAAGGAAAGGTGTGTTGAGGCAGTATGCCTGGCAACACAGTAGTGAGTGTTGAGGAATTTACACGTCTCAACACTAAGAGGAAGGATGTGTTGAGGAAGCATGCCTGGCAACACGGTAGTGAGTGTTGAGGAATTTACACGTCTCAACACTAAGAGGAAGGATGTGTTGAGGAAGCATGCCTAGCAACACGGTAGTGAGTGTTGAAGAATTTACACATTTCAACACTAAGAGGAAAGGTGTGTTGAGGCAGCATGCCTGGCAACACAGTTTTGAGTGTTGAGGAATTTACACGTCTCAACACTAAGAGGAAAGGTTTGTTGGGGCAGCATGCCTGGCAACACAGTAGTGAGTGTTGAGGCATTTGGACGTATCAACACGAAGAGGAAGGGTTTTTTGAGGCATCATGCCTAGAAACACAGTGGTGAGTGTTGAGGAATTTGCACATCTCTACACAAAGGGAAAGGATGTGACGAGGCAGCATGCCTGGCAACACAGTAGTGATGTTGAGGAATTTGCACGTCTCAACACTAAGAGGAAAACGTGTTGAGGCAGTATGCCTGAAAACACAATAGTGGTGTTGAGGAATTTGCATTTCTCAACACCAAGAGGAGGGTGTGTTGAGGCAGCATGCCTGGCAACACAGTGGTGAGTGTTGAGGAATTTGCACGTCTCAACACTAAGAGAAAGGATGTGTTGAGGCAGCATGCCTGACAACACAGTGGTGAGTCGTTGATGTGTGTCGTAACCACAACAAATTATTAATATTTTTACACCTAATTAAAAAGTAATATAGTATAGTCAAGTTCGTTCCCACGAGGAGCAAGAGGTTTTAGTTGTTTAGTTGTCACAAAAAGGGGGGATTGGTTTTAGATTTTAAAAACAAAAGAAAGTAAATAAAGTAATTAAAAGTTTAAGTTGAACTCAATAAGAGAGATTAGATCAAGTAATCCTTCTTCGTTGCAAAACAATGATTCAAGTTATGTTCTATTCCACTTTTTATTAGTCACAGATTATCACCAACCGTAGGTAAAGCAGCTAGATCAGTGTTAAACCCCTAAATCCCTAGTATCACCGGATACAGAATTTCTCGACTACCGGAGTCTATTCACCAAACCACCTAGTAGTAGCTCACTCAAGATGTAATTTAGTTAAACGAATTAAGATTACTGAATTTATTAGGTTGGTATTAGTAGTTAGACTCTTAGCTCAAGGTCTACTTGCTAACGTTGTTCCCACACACAATTGCTCCACGGAATCCCTCCGCAAAGTCTCGTGTTTTCTACTTATGTAAAGAGTCAAGAAACGATTACTTATCCTCTAACTTTCACTAGATTTAGATCAATTAACAAATCAATTTAGTTGGCCTCCTAAACAATCTATCAATCAACCATGAATGTATAAACATTCCTATTAGTAAAAACAAACGATCATCTAGTGAAAAAGTTCAAAGTAAATTTAAAAACAAAACTCAAAACATGTTAAGAACTAGAAATTCATCCTCAATTAATAAGAAAATTAGCTACTCATGTTTTTGAAATTCACACAAATAATTAAAGGGAGAATTTTTAAAGTTCACACAAATAATTAAAAGAAGAATTTTGAAAGCAAGCAAAAACACAAGTGTTGTGTGTGTAGAGAGGTGTGTAGAAGTGTGTGGAGAACTTCTCTATTTATAAGCTTCAATATCCTTGCAATCCTCTTAGGAATAGAATCCCTTTCTTTTTGTAGCTCAAATTCCAAATCCTTGTCTTTGTAAAACTCTTCCATCTTCTCTTTCCAAACTCAAACCAAATTCTTCATCTAATTCCAAGTCTAAGTCTTCACACCCATGAGAAGAATCCACACAAAAAATCTGTTATTTTGGTCGCCGGGAAAATCCTGGAATCACTGGAGTTCGTCCGGAAAAATCACCGTCGTCCACCTGAAATGTCACTGCCGGCAACCTGAGATGCTTCTCCGTAGACGGAATATTCCGTCCCGTCGCCGTTACAGTTAACTGTCAAACTAACAGTCCATGTTAGTCAACCGGGTCAAGGAAGAGGAAGTCAGACACCGAGTCAGTTATCGAGTCAGTTTCTAACTCGGCTAACTGGTCTGAGACAAGTGAGATGGATCGGTCACTGAGTTGACTCATCAGAGGGAAGATTTAGACAGAGTTTCCTCTGTTTCAGGTGTATTCCCAGGCCAAGTTTAGGTCATTACTTCTGGTTTTCATCCTGTGACAATCTTAACATTCATTTAGTTAATTTCAAGCTGCATTCCATCATTCCCTGTAACAGCAACACTATGACAAACCCAATTCCGTTCTCTTCATCCTGATTCATTTCAGCACCATATTTATCACAGCTGCAGCAGCAGGACCATCCATCAAACCCCAATTCTTCTTCATCTCTTCTTAACAGCAACTACAGGACCCATTTTATCACATATTCAAACCCATCTCAACACTCAGCAAAACCCATGTCTTTGTTGAACATGACTTCAATTCAGCTCATAGACCACCACCATATATCAAATCTACCAGCTCAATCGATTTCCAGAAGCATCAACACCTCAGACTACCACAAACCCATCTTCCAGATCCATCCAGTTTCATCAATTCTTCTCAATCTTCATTCCAGTATCAACAACTGCGTCAAATGCCTGCTTGTTTCTCATCTCAGTAGCAGCACAAAACCCATCTCATTTCTGTTCATATTCAATTTCATCATCAACTCCTCACCAGAACCCAGTATTTCATCAACATCAACTGAATTTTGCTTTCAGTCACTAACCCATCACAGCAATTTCAGCTTCTTCTTCTCGATTCACAGATCCCATCTCATTGAGCTTCAACAGCAAATCTCAATTTACAATAGCCTTAGTTCCTTCTCGGGTTCAATCTTCTAGTCCCCTTTTCTTCTCTCAATTTCTCTGAATTTCTCGATCTCAACAGCATCGATTTTACTTTCTTCTCTTGGTTTCAACAGCAGCAGTCGCTGCTTTTTAGTTTCAGGCGAAGGTGAATGAATGAAAGGTAAACTCCTCTCGATTCTAGAGTATAGGAATTAGGGTTGGAAGACTACACCCCAGTTTAGGGACCGCCACAGTTTGGGTGTTAACATCACACACATTTTCTTGATAAAGGCTACCCAAATTGGCATCCCCTTAATCCTCAGCTGGCATGTCTTTATTATTCCTCTCAAAAGAGCTGCCCCTTAACCTTGGCTCGATGCCCAACAATGTTTGCCTCTGAAATGATTATTCTGCCCTTGTTGCTCAATTTGGATGAATTCTTCTTCTTTTTCTCCATATGACTCCAAAGTAGCTATAAACTCAAAACACACGTAAAATACATAATTCACACGAAAAATAGCAGAGAAAGCATAAACAACAGATAATAAATAGGATGTATTCTACACCCTATCAAATTCCCCCACACTTAGACTTTGCTGGTCCTCGAGCAAACCAAACTAAAACTTACAACTTCAAAGCGTTCCAGCTTCCCAAGCATCCAAAGAGCTATGAGGACATAGAGTTTCTGCATGCTGGTAATAAGAAGTTAGAAATACTAAAGAATATATTCTCATTCTTAAATGTTGAGTGAGAAATAACCACACCATAATGAGAGAACGCGTGTTTGAGAAGCGATCAATAAGCATTTCTCCTCGACTTCTGCCTCACCAAAAAGGGTTTTATGAAATTCCACTCAAAAGACGTACTTTTATGGTTCTCACATGTGTGCAGGTAGGAATGAAGAGAGAATTCCTGCAACACGTTGAATGGTGGGAAGGACAACTTCCGAAATATTTTAAAAACCCACATCTTTTAATATTTTGAAAAACCATTTTTCTGACGATCTCTAAGAAAGGAAATCAACCACTATTATCGAGGATGTGATTACTTACTTACCTTCACATCCGATTTCCAATTATGATAACACCACTCTCACGGCATCCAATAGAAACATCTTACACTCCTCGTCCTCATCTTCTTGGTCTTCGTCTTCGGTTCCAACTATTTATGATAAACTCTTGAACTTCATAGATCCTTGACAATTTGTAACTTTTTACCTTAAAATTCTTGTCGCTTGAAACTTCCTTATAGATTATCCTTCCCCACAGCTTATTAAATAAAAGATAAAAACAAAAATTTCTCTTACCATCATTTTTTTTTTAATTTTTTAATTTTTTTTTAATTTTTTTAATTTACTTTTTTTTATAGACGAGAAATAAAATACAAAACAAAGTGAAAATAAAAACAAACCATGGCCGTGGGAAAAGTACTTTACCCCTTGATTCTTCACAACTTGTATCGTCTCGAAATCATAAACTTCAATAATTCTCACCTTTTGCTTTTGTTTGCTCTTGTAAATAAGTCTTCAACATGTATATGTAAAAATACGCTCATTATATGTTGCTTTATTTGGATATGAAATTTACTCTTTTCTTGTTTCATTGCTTGTAAACCTTGAACTTTTTCACTAATGATTGATCAACCACTTTAATAATGCATGTCTCCCTGATCCTAATATGTATCACCGGCATGATTAAATCCATTATTTAACACTCTAACAAGCAATAAATCCGAACGTAGTTCCCTAACACTTCCAAGTTCAGTTATGTCGGTCAGAATTCTTTATGTAAACATACCTAGAAGTATGCTAGTGACTCTGAAATCTCTAAAAGTTGGAGGTTTTATGCCATTTTTTTTTAAAAATAAATGCTTAACCACTCCCCCACACTTAAACCTTACATTGTCCTCAATGTAATTGAATCGTCCTATTAAATTCAAGGTGGGAAATCCTAACATGATAAAAAGAAAAATAAACAAAACAAAAAGAAAATAAAAAGTAAAAGGATAAGAAATACAAAACCTTTGGGTTGCCTCCCATTAAGCGCTTGTTTTAAAGTCGATGGCCCGACTTGGCTCTTTCTTCACATTACTCCTCCAGAGGGAGTGAATCCTCAAATGAAAGTTCCTCCACATTCACATATGAGATGTTCTCGTAGTATGGATTCAATCTATGGCCGTTGACCTTGGAAACCGAGTTGTCTCTAAGACTAGTAATTTCAACTGCACCATAAGGAAAAACATTAGTAACAACATATGGTCCAATCCAACGGGACCTTAAGTTTCAAGGAAATAGTTTAAGGCGAGAATGATATAAAAGGACTTTTTTTCCCACTTTGAAGCTTTTCCGAGAAATCATCTTGTCATGAAAAAGCTTGGTCTTTTCCTTGTAAATCCGGGCACTCTCGTAAGCATCATTACGTATCTCCTCTAGCTCATGTAGTTGTAACTTTCTTTGCTTTCCCGCTTCATCATACTCCATGTTGCACTTTTTTATCGCCCAATAAGCCTTATGTTCAAGTTCAACCGGAAGATGACAAGCTTTACCATAAACCAACCGATATGGAGACATTCCAATTGGTATCTTGTACGCCGTTCTATACGCCCAAAGTGCATCATTAAGCTTGAAGCTCCAATCTTTCCTTGTAGTATTCACCGTTTTCTCAATAATGGACTTGATTTCCCGGTTTGAAATTTCCGCTTGTCCACTAGTTTGTGGATGATAAGGCGTACCAATCTTATTGTAATGTTGTACTTCTTGAGGAGAGCGTGGAAAGCCTTCTTGAAATGTGAGCCTCCATCGCTTATCACCACTCTTGGTGTACCATGCCTAGTGAATATGTTTTCTCTTACAAAATCACAAACAACTTGAGAATCATTATTTTTGGTGGCTCTAGCTTCCACCCATTTCGAAACATAATCCACCGCAAGAAGTATATAAAAATTTCCATTTGAATTGACAAAAGGGCCCATAAAATCGATTCCCCACACATCAAAAATTTCAACGGTGAGGATTAGTGTGAGAGGCATTTGATTTCGAGCACCTAGATTGCCCGTTCTTTGACATCTATCACACGATTTGAAAAAAACATGTGCATCTTCAAACAAGGTTGGCCAATAAAATCCACTCTCGAGAACTTTGAGAGCGGTACGTTTAGAACCAAAATGGCCACCACAAGCAAGAGTGTGACAAAAAGAGAGAATAGATTGAAATTCGGAATTTGGCACGCACCTTCGTATCATTTGATCCACGCCATATTTCCATAAGTATGGTTCATCCCACACATATTGCTTGGCTATCTTCTTAAGTTTCATCTTTTGGAAGTTAGACATTGTATTAGGTACCTTCCTTGTTACCAAGTAATTCACTATATCCGCGTACCAAGGTGTAGAATTTTCCAACGAGAAAAGTTGTTCTTCCGGAAAGCGGTCTTGTAATGGAAGTTCTTCTTGAGACATAACAAGTCTACTGAGATGATCCGCAACGGTATTTTCCACACCTTTCTTGTCTCTAATTTCTATGTCGAACTCTTGTAGCAATAGGATCAATCGGATTAGCCTTGGCTTAGCTTCTTTCTTCTTTATTAAGTATTTAAGTGCGGCATGATCGGAATATACAATAACCTTTGTTCCCACCAAATATGATCGAAACTTTTCCAATGCAAAAACTATAGCCAATAACTCTTTATCCTTGGTAGAATAATTGATTTGTGCATCATTAAGAATCCTCGATGCATAGTAGATAACATGGGATAATTTGTCCACTCTTTGACCCAAAACGGCTCCAACCGCATAATCACTAGCATCACACATTAATTCAAATGAAGATTCCAATCTGGTGATTTGATAATTGGCGCACTTGTCAACATTATCTTCAATTTGTCAAAGGCATCCTTGCATTCCTTGTTGAAGTCAAAAGGTACCTCCTTTTGTAATAACTTGCACATCGACATGGAGATTTTGGAGAAATCCTTGATAAACCGCCTATAGAAACCTGCATGGCCAAGAAATGAACGGATTTCCCTCACTGAAGTGGGATATTGTAAGTTTATTATTAAATCTTTAACTTGTCCACTTCGAGCCCTCGAGAGGACATGATGTGACCAAGTACTATGCCATGGTTTACCATAAAGTGACATTTCTCCCAATTAAGGACAAGGTTTGTGTTTATGCATCGTTTAAGAACTAGGCCAAGGTTGTCTAAACAACTATCAAAAGATTTGTCGTAAACACTGAAATCATCCATAAATACCTCGATGATGGGCTCCACATAGTCCGAGAATATACTAACCATGCATCTTTGGAAAGTATCTGGTGCATTGCAAAGACCAAACGACATCCGTCTATATGCAAACGTTCCAAACGGACAAGTAAAAGTGGTCTTCTCTTGGTCCTCCGGTGCAATAACAATTTAGTTGTATCCCGAATAACCGTCCAAGAAACAATAATAAGAATGCCCCGCTAACCTCTCCAACATTTGATCAATGAAAGGTAAAGGAAAGTGATCCTTTCGAGTTGCAGAATTAAGCTTTCGATAATCAATGCACACTCTCCAACCGGTTTGAACTCTTGTAGGAACAAGTTCATCGTCTTGATTTCTAACAATTGTAACACCGGACTTCTTTGGTACCACTTGTACCGGACTAACCCATTTGCTATCGGATATTGGGTATATCACCCCAGCACTTAGCAATTTGAGTATCTCTTTCTTCACAACCTCCATCATGGGAGGATTAAGCCTACGTTGAGCATCACGTACCGGCTTCACGTTCTCTTCCATTAGAATTCTATGCATGCACACGGATGGACTAATGCCTTTGATGTCCGCAATTGTCCACCCAATAGACGTTTTATGCACACGGATGGACTAATTCCTTTAGAATTCTATGCATGTACCGGTATGAGGTTCTTTACAATAATCACCGGAAGCTCATCTTCATCTCCCAAGAAAGCATACTTCAAATGTTCTGGAAGTGGATTCAATTCTAGCTTAGGCGCCTTCACAATAGATGGTACAAGTAATTCATCATCCATGGGTAAATAAATATATGAAACATTACAATTTTTAGCTTCTTGCAATGCCGTCAAGGAACCACACATCTCCACCAATTCCTTGGAGATTTCAACATCCAAATTAGACAACCCGTGGACGTCCAATTCAATGCTCTTTTGCAACACCACCTCAAGTTCGTCCTTTCGACTCAATTCCACCATTTGTTGCGCTAACGAACTAACCACATCAATGGAGTAAGCGGAATGCACATCACTTGGGTAGCGCATGCTTCAAATATGTTGAAGTGTATTATCTCCTTATCGAATTCCATAGTAAGTGTACCCTTGTCAATGTCAATCTTCGTCTTTGCGGTCTTCATAAATGGCCTCCCAAGAAGTAAAGAAATAGATGACCGATTCTCATTGTTGTCCATATCCACCACGAAGAAATCAACCGGAAAAATTAGCTCATTCACTTGCACTAGCACGTCTTCTACAAGTCCCTTAGGATATATGTTAGACTTGTTTGCTAATTGGATAATAACTCTTGTATCTTTCAAAGGTCCAAGATTCAAGGTGTCATATATATCGGCCGACATTACACTTATGGAAGCTTTCAAGTCAAGTAAAGCGTGTTCAAACCTTTTTGTACCAATAGTAATTGGCACCGTGAAACCACCGGGATCCGTGCACTTTGTAGGCATCTTATTCAATAGCATAGCCGACGCACTATCA
Source organism: Papaver somniferum (assembly GCF_003573695.1). Lineage (NCBI taxonomy): Eukaryota > Viridiplantae > Streptophyta > Magnoliopsida > Ranunculales > Papaveraceae > Papaver > Papaver somniferum. The sequence continues at coordinate 7,385,482 of NW_020620825.1, read as the reverse complement.
CCAACTTTAGTAATTTCATTATCAAGCAACCTATCCTTCTTTGTGCATAATTCCTTCATGAACTTAGCATACCTTGGCATTGTCTTGATGGCCTCGATGAATGGGATGTTGATTTATATCTTCTTGAAGATATCCATGAGTGCCTTGTCTTGAGCTTCTTTCTTAGACTTAGCAAAGCGACTAGGAAAAGGAGGTGGAGTAGTGAAACTAGGAACCGGTTCCTTGGATTGGTCGGTTGGTGTTGAATTCTCCTTTGGTGCGACTTCCTCCTTGTCTTTGACTACCTCTTCACTAGCTTCTTCATGATGACTTGGAATCTCCACTTGTCTCCCACTTCTTAACGTAACAGCATTAACATTCTCTCTTGGATTCACAAATGGATGTGAAGGAAGCTTTGTGGATGCTTGAGATTTCAATAGATGCACATCAGTTTCCAATTGTCCCACTTGGGTTTCCAAAACCTTAATGGCCGATTCATTCTTTTGTTGGCTTTGTTGTAACATAGAAGTAAGACCTTGCATGCCTTGGATTAACGCATTGAGCTTGTCATCACTCGAAGAATCACGCTCCTTGACTTGTTGTGGTTGGAATTTTTGTTGAGGTTGGAAGCGTGATTGTTGGAAACCACCTTGTTGCACATATGGATTAGGAGCCGCTGCTTGCTTGTTCGCATAACTAAAGTTAGGATGATCCTTCCAACCGGGATTGTAAGTATTGGAGTATGGATCGTACCTTGGCCTTTGATTTGAATATAAAGCATTTACTTGTTCGGTCTCATCATCCGGAATAATTACCGCGGCCATTCGTTGCATTACCCTTTCCATGCTCCCCATCCTTTGTTCAAGGTATGATGATGAATCACTAACTTCATGCACTCGCCTAACCGTTGTTTCTCCTCTTATGTATAATTTTACGAGTTCGCAGCCATACTTTCAATCAACTCTCTAGCTTGGGTCAACGTCTTGTTCATTAGTGCACCACCACCTGCGACGTCAAGAAGAAATCTATCACTTGGGTGGAGAGCTTCATAAAAGTATTGGAGTATCATGACGTCACTGAATTGATGGTGTGGACAGCTTGCCACCAATCTCTTGTATCTCTCCCAACATTCATACAATGACTCTCCCACATTTTGCTTCATCCCACAAATCTCCTTGCGAATTTGAGTAGCTTTTGAGGCAGGAAAATATCTCTCGAGGAAAATTTTCTTCATCCCATTCCATGTGGTGATACTTCCGGAAGGAAAATAATACAACCATTCCTTAGGAACGGGAAAGCTTTCAACATTGCTCCATCCGCATTAGTCTCCCCTGGAAACATATCCATGACTATGGTAGAGAAGTCCGTAAGATGTTTGTTTGGATCTTCATTCACCATGCCATGAAAGTTTGGTAAATCTCTAATCAACCCCGGCTTGATCTCGAAGGTTGAATTAGTTTGGATACACCATTGTTGTGTATCGAGCTTGTGAGAAGCTAGATCCTTGAGTGTACGATCAGCCATTTCTTCTTCGTCTATATCGGAATCTGCGAACTCACTAGATGAAGAAGGAGGAAGCGGAGTGTTAACCGCTCTAAAGAGGTCCTTTAGTTGAGTGCCGTATCGAAGACATATACCAATTGGACTCGGTTTGCCCTCTTTAAGCATTCACCAAAGATATAGTACCTGAAACAAGATTCTCGAAAACTAAGTTAGATACGATATAGAATCTAACAAAGCAATAATAAAGCAAAAATAAAATAAAAATAAAACAACTAAAATCGTCCGCTGCTCCCCGGCAGCGGCGCCAAAATTTGATGCGTGTCGTAACCACAACAAATTAATTAATATTTTTCCACCTAATTAACAAGTAATATAGTGTAGTCAAGTTCATTCCCACGAGGAGCAAGAGGTTTTAGTTGTTTAGTTATCACAAAAAGGGGGGATTGGTTTTAGATTTTAAAAACAAAAGAAAGTAAATAAAGTAATTAAAAGTTTAAGTTGAAATCAATAAGATAGATTAGATCAAGTAATCCTTCTTCGTTGCAAAACAATGATTCAAGTTATGTTCTTTTCCACTTTTTATTAGTCACAGATTATCACCAACCGTAGGTAAAGCAGCTAGCTCAGTGCTAAACCCCTAAATCCCTAGTATCACCGGATACGGAAGTTCTCGACTACCGGATTCTATTCACCAAACCACCTAGTAGTAGCTCACTCAATATGTAATTTAGTTAAACGCATTAAGATTTCTGAATTTATTAGGTTGATATTAGTAGTTAGACTCTTAGATCAAGGTCTACTTGCTAACGTTGTTCCAACACACAATTGCTCCACGGAATCCCTCCGCAAGGTCTCGTGTTTGCTACTTATGTAAATAGTCAAGAAACGATTACTTATCCCCTAACTTTCACTATCTTTAGATCAATTAACAAATCAATTTAGTTGGCCTCCTAAACAATCTATCAATCAACCATGAATGTATAAACATTTTTATTAGTAAAAACAAACGATAATCATGTGAAAAACTTCAAAGTAGATTTAAAAACAAAACTCAAAACATGTTAAGTACTAGGAATTCATCCTCAATCAATAAGAAAATTAGCTACTCATGTTTTTGAAATTCACACAAATAATTAAAGGGAGAATTTTTAAAGTTCACACAAATAATTAAAAGAAGAATTTTGAAAGCAAGCAAAAACACAAGTGTTGTGTGTGTAGAGAGGTGTGTAGAAGTGTGTGGAGAACTTCTCTACTTATAAGCTTCAATATCCTTGCAATCCTCTTAGGAATAGAATCCCTTTCCTTTTGTAACTCAAATTCCAAATCCTTGTCTTTGTAAAACTCTTCCATCTTCTCTTTCCAAACTCAAACCAAATTCTTCATCTAATTCCAAGTCTAAGTCTTCACACCCATGAGAAGAATCCACACAAAAAATCTGTTATTTTGGTCGCCGGGAAAATCCTGGAATCACCGGAATTCGGCCGGAAAAATCATTGTCGTCCACCTGAAATGTCACTGCCGGCAACCTGAGATGCTTCTCCGTAGACGGAATATTTCGTCCCGTCGCCGTTACAGTTAACTGTCAAACTAACAGTCTCTGTTAGTCAACCGGGTCAAGGAAGAGGAAGTCAGACACCGAGTCAGTTATCGAGTCAGTTTCTAACTCGGCTGACTGGTCTGAGACAAGTGAGCTAGATCGGTCACTGAGTTGACTCATCAGAGGGAATATTTAGACAGAGTTTCCTCTGCTTCAGGTGTATTCCCAGGACAAGTTCAGGTCATTACTTCTGGTCTTCATCCTGTGACAATCCTAACATTCATCTAGTTAATTTCGAAGCTGCATTCCATCATTCCCTGTAACAGCAACACCATGACAAACCCAATTCCGTTCTCTTCATCCTGATTCATTTCAGCACCATATTTATCACAGCTGCAGCAGCAAGACCATCCATCAAACCGCAATTCTTCTTCATCTCTTCTTAACAGCAACTACAAGACCCATTTTATCACATATTCAAACCCATCTCAACACTCAGCAAAACCCATGTCTTTGTTGAACACGACTTCAATTCAGCTCAGGGACCACCACCATATCTCAAATCCACCAGCTCAATCGATTTTACTTTCTTCTCTTGGTTTCAACAGCAGCAACCGCTGCTTTTTAGTTTCAGGCGAAGGTGAATGAATCAGAGGTAAAATCCTCTCGATTCTAGGGTATAGAAATTAGGGTTGGACGACTACACCCCAGTTTAGGGACCGCCACAGTTTGGATGTTAACGGCACACACATTTTCTGGATAAAGGCTACCCAAATTGGCATCCACTTAATCCTCAGATGGCATGTCTTTATTATTCCTCTCAAAAGAGTTGCCTCTTAACCTTGGCTCGATGCCCAACAATGATTTCCTCTGAAATGATTATTCTGCCCTTGTTGCTCAATTTGGATGATTCTTCTTCTTTTTCTCCATATGACTCCAAAGTAGCTACAAACTCAAAACACGCGTAAAATACATAATTCACACGAAAAATAGCAGAGAAAGCATAAATAATAGATAATAAATAGGATGTATTCTATACCCTATCAGTGGTGAGGAATTTGCACGTCTCAACACTAAGAGAAAGGATGTGTTGAGGCAGCATGCCTGGAAACACAGTAGTGAGTATTGAGAAGTTTGCACGTCTCAACACTAATAGGAAAGGTGTGTTGAGGCAGCATTCCTGGAAACACAGTAGTGAGTGTTGAGGAACTTACACGTCTCAATACTAAGAGGAAGGATGTGTTAGGGAAGCATGCCTAGCAACACAGTAGTGAGTGTTGAGGAATTTACACGTCCCAATACTAATAGGAAAGGTGTGTTGAGGCATCATGTCTGGCAACACAATAGTGAGTGTTGAGGAATTTACACGTCTCAACACTAAGAGGAAGGATGTGTTGAGGAAGCATGCCTAGCAACATGGAAATGAGTGTTGAGGAATTTACACGTCTCAACACTAAGAGGAAAGGTGTATTGAGGCAGCATGCCTGGCAACATAGTAGTGAGTGTTGAGGAATTTACACGTATTAACACTAAGAGGAAAGGTGTGTTGAGGCAGCATGCCTGGCAATACAGTAGTGAGTGTTGAGGAATTTAAAGTCTAAACACTAAGAGGAAGGATGTGCATGCCTAGCAACATAGTAGTGAGTGTTGAGGAATTTACACGTCTCAACACTAAGAGGAAAGGTGTGTTGAGGCAGCATGCCTGGAAACACAGTAGTGAGTGTTGAGGAATTTACACGTCTCAACACTAAGAGGAAAGGTGTGTTGAGGCAGCATACCTGGCAAAACAGTAGTGAGTGATGAGGAATTTACACGTCTCAACACTAAGAGGAAAAATGTGTTGAGGCAGTTTGCCTAGAAACACAGTGGTGAGTGTTGAGGAATTTGCACGTCTCAACACTAAGGGAAATGATATGATGAGGCAGCATGCCAGGAAACACAGTAGTGGTGTTGAGGAATTTGCACATCTCAACACTAAGAGGAAAACGTGTTGAGGCAGCATACATGGAAACACAGAGGTGAGTGTTTAGGAATTTGCACGTCTAAAAACTAAGAGGAAGGGTGTGTTGAGGCAGCATTCCTGACAACAGAGTAGTGAGTGTTGAGGAGTTTACACATCTCAACACTAATAGGAAGGATGTGTTTAGGAAGCATTCTTATCAACACAGTAGTGAGTGTTGAGGAACTTACACGTCTCAACCCTAATAGGAAAGGTGTGTTGAGGTAGCATGCCTGGCAACACAGTAGTGAGTGTTGAGGAATTTGCACGTCTCAAAACTAATAGGAAGGGTGTGTTGAGGCAGTATGCCTGACAACACAGTAGTAACTGTTGAGGAATTTACACGTATCAACACTAAGAGGAAGGATGTCTTGAGGAAGCATGTCTATCAACACGGTAATGGGTGTTGAGGAATTTATACGTCTCAACCCTAATAGAAAAGGTGTGTTGAGGCATCATGCTTGGAAACACAGTAGTGAGTGTTGAAGAATTTACACGTCTCACCACTAAGAGGAAAGGTGTGTTGAGGCATCATGCCTGGCAACAAAATAGTGAGTGTTGAGGAATTTACACATCTCAACACTAAAAATAAGGATGTGTTGAGGAATCATGCCTAGCAACACAGTAGTAAGTGTTGAGGAATTTACACGTCTCAACACTAAGAGGAAAGGTGTGTTGAGGCAGTATGCCTGGCAATACAGTAGTGACTGTTGAGAAATTTACACGTCTCAAAACTAAGAGGAAAATGTGTTGAGGCAGTTTGCCTGGCAACACAATGTTGAGTGTTGAGGAATTTGCACGTCTCAGCACTAATAGGAAGGGTGTGTTTAGGCAGTATGCCTGGAAACACAGTTGTGAGTGTTAAGTAATTTACACGTCTCAACACTAAGAGAAAGGATGTTGTGAGGCAGCATTCCTGGAAACACAATGGTGAGTGTTGAGGAATTTGCACGTCTCAACACTAAGAGAAAGGATGTGTTGAGGCAGCATTCCTGGCAACACAGTAGTGAGTGTTGAGAAGTTTGCATGTCTCAACACTAAGAGGAAAGGTGTGTTGAGGAAGCATGCCTGGAAACATAGTAGTGAGTGTTGAGGAATTTACACGTCTCAACGCTAAGAGGAAGGATGTGTTGAGGAAGCATGCCTAGCAACAAAGTAGTGAGTGTTGAGGAATTTATACGTCTCAACTCTAAGAGGAAAGGTGTATTGAGGAAGCATGTCTGGAAACAAAGTAGGGAGTGTTGAGGAATTTACACGTCTTAACACTAAGAGGAAGGGTGTGTTGAGGAAGAATGCCTAGCAACACAGTAGTGATTGTTGAGGAATTTACATGTCTCAACACTAAGAGGAAAGGTGTGTTGAGGCAGCATGCCTGGCAACACAGTAGTGAGTGTTGAGGAATTGACACGTCTCAACACTAAGAGGAAAGGTGTGTTGAGGCAGAATGGCTGGCAACACAGTAGTGAGTGTTGAGTAATTTACACGTTTCAACACTAATAGGAAGGATGTGTTGACGAAGCATGCCTAGAAACACAGTAGTGAGTGTTGAGGAATTTACACGTCTCAACACTAAGAGGAAAGGTGTGTTGAGGCAGCATGCCTGGAAACATGGTATTGAGTGTTGAGAAATTTACACGTCTCAACACTAAGAGGAAAGGTGTGTTGAGGCAGCATGCCTAGTAACATAGTAGTGAGTGTTGAGGAATTTACACGTCTCAACACTAAGAGGAAAAATGTGTTGAGGCATTTTTCCTGGCAACACAGTGGTGAGTGTTGAGGAATTTTCACGTCTCAACACTATGAGATTTAAAATTTATTTGATACGCCTAATAGATGTAAAATATTTAGTTTAAGGATAGTTACTTTGCTCTGTCTCCTTTAGGCATGTCCTTCGCGCATGATTCCATTGCATTCCCCATGTGTATCAGGCTTTAGGTGTATCAGGCTCTCCCGTGAGTAAGCAGCGTGACAAAAATCCCCATGTGTAATTGTCCTGAGATTATTTTCTCGTGGAAGATGTGATTCCATTGCATTCTCTAGTAAGGCGGTGACTGCGTTTAAACTTCTAAACCTGAAGGAGGCTTCAGTCCCCAAGTGTAGCTTACTTTGATTGCACCGCCTTGAATCCACGCCTCTGTGATTTGATACAAGCTTATTTTACTCTCCTGGATGGGTGCTTGGAACATCATATGGATGAAATATTCTTTGTAGTGGTTGTTTTTATGGTGAATCTTTGTCTGGTATCAACAAACGAGAAGCATCGGTTCTTGGCAGCAGTTGTTATCAGAAGAGACTTGGCTGGCTGCGATCACAATCCTTGACAGGGAGGAGTGGCGGCTACGGGAACGAACCTTGGCAGGAAGGAGTGGCGGATTTTGGAGCGAAAAGTTGAAGCGGAGGCTTCTGAAGCGAAACGTTGAAGCGGCTCCTAGAGCGAAACATTGAAGCGAAGCGGCTTTTGGAGAGAACGCTGAAGAGATGACTTCTGGATAGTACGTTGAAGCGGATCCTGGAGCAAAGGTCGAAGCGCCAATGCAACACGGTTGAGGACCAAAAATATATCTCGGCGCTGCAGCTTGGAGAAATAAAGAATCTCACAGACTTGCTCCATCATAGATTGCATGGTTTCGTGAACAGAGTCCCCAGAAAGCATTAATGCACAACTCCACAAATTGATGTTCAGTCACATTTGGTTTATGACAATCTAACGCCCAAATTTTGAATCCCTTGACCAATTATTCGGATGTTCATTGTTTCGCTCCTTTTGAGTTGTGGCCATGTCCGTCTGAGACTTAGCAAGAACTTCTAGTCTTTCCATCAAATCAACAATGGTAATAGGGGGTTGGCTCCTCCGGTATCTCGTCCTGATGGTGAAGTGACAACAGTTCTGGTGAAAACTGGGGGCGTCACACTTGAAGAAACAATGGGGGTGGCGGCAGCGGCTCTGGCTTTGGTGATCGGAGGTGTAACGCCTGAGGGAACGTTCCTACGCTGCTGGTGTTGGTGGTAGAGTCTGCGGTGCCGCGGGTGTTGATCATGTTGATAGGTGGTACATTGATGTCACTAGAAGGAACGTTGGTATCAAGGGTGTTTTCAGCGCCGGTGGCATCAGGGTTTGTTACTGACCCAGACCTGAGCCCTACCATCTTGAAATTGGGATTGAAAAATGAAATTGGAAATTGGTATTGCAACCGAGAGATTAATCTCCCACTGTGGTCGCCAATTGTTTATGGGTAAAAAATGTTTCTGCTGGTTTTGGTAAATTTAGGTGTGTGGATGAGAAACAAATCTAAACCTAAAATTAATGCACTGCACGGGAGTAATTTAGATTCGAGATATCAATCTGTACATTCCCGGCCTAAACCAAGAATGGCCATTCCAGTCTTTCTTCGGTCATAAAGTGAAGAAGAAGGGTTGGTCTTAGGGAGGGAAGTGAAGAAGGTGTTGAGACCAGAATGGTAAATTCTGAAGGTGTGGCAATTTTATGACTTGTATCAGAATTTGGAATTGTCTTGCGGAATGTAAGCTATCAGCTCTTTGGTGTTTTTCTGGATACTGTGTTGTTGTTCTGACCAAAACTTGTTGTTGTTTTGTTGAAATAGGTAAAACCTATTTATACAAGTCATATTGAACGCACCCTGATCTCGTAGAAAGTAGGAGTGATTGAGTAATGGAGAAGTGGGATCATGTGTAAATGCCAGAGACCACGTTTCCACCATGGAGGAAACTGGTTAGTTTACACCCACTACTTCTTATCGCCACTAACTGCCCTGTTTTCTGACACTTTCTTATAATGGGCGTGTTGCACGCCGAACGTTGTAAACCGCCAGACCAATACCCTGATGAGCATCCCCCAGTTCGTGACATATTTGATGTCTCGAGTGTTTTCATGAAAAAACATGTAGCAGATTGCTATGTGTGGCAAGTCAAAGTCAGGAGACTTGCCGCAAGAGAATAACATGTGATGCTATTAGGTTTGTCTTAGTTGGTCTCCTAAAACTTGCCACAGGCATATCAATTCTGTGGCGAATTTGGACGGATGAGATCGTAATTCATGAGAAAGGGTGGCCATTGATTATGGCTACATTCATGAAATTTCGTAATCAGAAAATTCAGATGTGAGAACCTCACTAAAACTGCTGTAGAATTCTCATACGAACTCGGGTTTTGGCGATCCGCCCATTCATTCTTATCAAAAAAGAATTTCCTATCTTCTTGCGAAGGAATATTTAGGTTTTGAGGTTGTTTAGGATGTGAAAATAGCCCGACAGTAAAAACTCAGGAAGAGTTCAGGAGGAATTCTGTCAGTTTTCAGCCATGACCTAGCTCGCCTTTTAAGTTATATCTTTTAGCTCGTTAATACGATTGATGTAATTTTTTAATATGTTATGATAGACATCCATACGAAAATTTTGGTATGTATCTCATACTAAAATTATTTACCAAATGCTCCCAGTCGTTCGTCCAATCTTTGGGTGATCGTTTAGAAACCATATGGGTAGGCCGCGGCGTGGCCGATTGTTCCTTATGAAAGAGGAGCCGCCAATGGTCACGAAGACATTTGGTTGAACGCCTAGAATAGGAGTGTGGCGGATTTAAAAAAATCTGATTGGTCGATAGGAAAGGGGGGCGACAAGAGCAACATGGAGTGTGGCCGGCCACATTCCGACTTTAAAATATACGTGTGGCGCATTTAGAGTGACCCGATTGGTCGATGGAAAGAGGGACGACAAGAACTATGGGTGAGGCCTCATTCCAAATGTGTGTGGCACATTTAAAGCAACTTGATTGGTTGATGTAAAGAGGGAAGGCCGGTCAAGCAGCATGGAGCGTGGCCATCTGCAAGTGGCGCCGGCTGGCCTATGGCACAGCCACACCTCCCTTTGTTGTTGCTTCTTTTTTCTGCGGCTTCTCTTTTATTCCTTGTTCTCTGATTTTTGGTAGGACTTTGCACCTACTAATCCATGGCGGATCAATTGCCTAGTTTTCCTAAGCTTAGTTTCGACCAGTAAGGTCTAATATATTGCGTAGGGCGCAAAAACCTAATTTTTGCAAAACAAATTTTTTTATGAATCACACTTTTATTAATTGGCAAAAAAAGAGTTTTGAAAGACTACAAGGAAGAAAATAATACACAAATCAGCCAACTACATAGGCTATTTACTAGACAAGGTTAACAGATTCTATAATATTCCATATTTGGTTGCTCTACTCTTCCTAGAAAATTAGGTCTTCCACAATATACTTGTCTTTGCCCTTCTGCCAATCTAGCACCTTTCTTTGCTGCTATGTCTGCCGCAAAGTTTGTTTCCTTGTAGCTGTGTAAGAATTTGATAGACTGAATGTGTCTCATTGCCTTCTGCCATCTCATTTTCACAAATCTTGTTTTTTTCAAATTCAGTTATAACTGTTTTGGAATCTGATTTTAGGATTACATTCTGCACCTCCCATTCAACAGCCAACTCCACTGCACTTATGACTACATACACTTTTACTATGTAATTTGTAAAAATACCAATTCCACCAGTTATAACCCCCAACACTTGACTCAAATGATCTCTAATCACTAAACCAAAACCAGCAAATCCTGTGTTTCTAATTGAAGCACCATCACAGCAGAACATGATAAAACCAAGACAAGGTGGACTCCAGAAACAAGTTTTAATAATTCGAAATTTGATTTTTCTTGGCTCAAGTTTAAAGTACAGGATTACCTGATTATCAATGTCAGAATTCCACTTGTTGCTTTTCATTCTGAGGCTTCCTTCATAAAAATTTTCCTTGAAGCTTTGAATATTTGGCTTTATTTTCTCAAACCACAAGTTGTTTTTATGGAACCAGAGATCTTTTAAAATTTCACAGGCTGCTATAATCCAGCATTCTTTGATGAAAGTACTTTTATCTTTTGTACTGTTCCACACATCTTCAAAGAATTTTGGAATTTTAAAGTTGAACACAGAGCACATCCAATGCCAAATCTGCTTACTGAACTTACAGTCCCATAACAAATGATGCATATTGTCTTGTTCTTCTTCACAAATGCAACACCTGGAAGCTAATTCAAAACCTCTTTCTATCATTACAGAGTCATCAACATACACTTCATGGATGATTTTCCATATGTTGCTTGCTATAGAAGGATGTAAAAATGAATTCCAAATCTTTTTGCAGCATTGCAAAGGCTGTTCTTTGTTTCTTATTAAATTTTTTGCAGAAGAATTAGTGAAATTACCTTTGATTTCTCCTTTCCATATTAAACTATCATCACCAACACCAATTTCAGGTAGAGTGTAATGTGCAAGATTTGTTTTAGCCCTCAGGTAAATTCCATTTTCCTTCTATAATTAAGTCTGAAACTTTTAGGTTGATATGCTCCTTAACATACTCAGTGAATCCAACCTCTTCGATTATAGGAGCATTGCTTAGCCATGGATCAAATCAGAAAGATATCTTCTGTCCATTTCCAAGACACCATCTTATGTTTTCTTTCAAGTAATTCTAAGGCCATTTCAGTCCTGGCCAAATAGATGAAAGTTGTCAGTTGCTCTTCCATTGATGTTGTTTGTCTTGAAATTTAGCCTTAATAAATAGGGCCCATTCAGTTTCTGAATTTAGTATCCTCCATAGAATTTTCATGAGTAGTGATCTATTGAGAATTTCCAATCATTGTAAGCCAATACCCACTTCACTATAAGGAGAACACACCTTCTTACATGATAGAGTCTTATATTTTCTAATATCACCATCTCCAGACCACAAGAAATTTCTGATAATTTTTTCACATATTTTTATCACTGATTTTGGCCATTTATAAATTGACATGCTATAAATTGGAACACTGCAAAGAAATGAAAAAGAAACTTCCAGCTCACGGAATCATAAGCTTGAGATATATCCAGTTTGAGACCAATATTGCCATTTCTTCTTTTCTTTTTCATTTCATTGACCATTTCAGAAGCTAAAATAATTTGATCTTGTATGTTTCTTCCTTTGATGTATGTTGCTTGTTGAGGAGAAATTAGCTTATGCATGAGACTTGACATTCTTGATGTAATGATTTTTTTAAAGATTTTGAAGCTTACATTGCTTAGACCAATTGGCCTATATTGCTGAGGATATCTTGCACCTTCAACTTTTAGAAGCAGCACAAGGAAATTAGAGTTTAAACCTTTTGGAATAAATCTTCTTTTCCAAAAAAATTGAACTGCATTGACAACATCTTCTTGAATTATCTCCCAACATGCCCTGTAAAAGCTACCTGAAAAGCCATCTGGACCTGGAGAGCTATCTGGATCCATTTCAAATATAATTTGTTTAATTTCTTCCATAGATGGGACAACATCCAACATAGCTTGATCATCTGTTGTTATTAAATTTGGAATTACTTCAAGCAATGCTTCTGAAATATTTACTTCCTTGAACTTGAATTTTTCTTCAAAAGATGTTATATGCACTTCAACTATTTTACCTTGATCTGTAATGATTTCATCGCTACTATCTTCCACTTTACAGATTGAGTTTCTTTCTTGCCTTACTTTGAGCTTGGTATGAAAGAAATTAGTGTTTACTGACCCTTCTTTAACCCATTTGGTTCTAGCTTTAAGTTTAAGCATTGTACTTAACTGAACTTCTTTTGTATTTAACTTATTTTTCAGCTTTTACTAAGTTTTCCAATAACTCCTCATTAAATGGATTGTCATCAGATAACTTCATAGCTTCTTAAACTTCTTTTGTAGCTTCCTTGATTTGTTCATTTATATTTCCAAACACTTTCTAGTTCTATTCCACTAACACCTTTTTTAACTTTTTAAGTTTGCTATGGAACACAAAAGCTGGATCCCCTGCTACCTTTTCAGACCAACACTTAGTAACAACTTCCATAAAGTTAGGATGATCTATCAAAAAAAATTGAAACTTTTGTGGGACATTTTTTGGTTTAGGACAACTTACGCAACCACCCAAAAGAGGAGAATGATCAGAAGCGATTCTCAAACCAACTTTATAACTCCAGCCAGCATGCTTTTGAATCCACAAATTATTAATTACTGCCCTGTCTAGATTGCATAAAATTCTTTTAGCACCATGTTGACAGTTAGACCAACTATATTCATAACCAGATTTTGAAGCTTGCTGTAATTCACATTTGTCCAGACAATTATTGAATTCAAGCATATTTCTTGTATTAGGAGATTTCCCTCCATTTTTTTTATGCAGTTAGGAATGCATTAAAATCACCAATAGACAACCAAGGAAGTTTGAAACCACTTATTACCTCCATCTCAGACCATAAATTTCTTCTTTGCACCGCACCAACATGAGCATGAATTCCAGATACCAGATTGCCTTCAATGTTGACTGTGATCATTTGAGTTGACATTGAAACCACAGTTGGTGTAGGAAGATGTTTATTCCAAAATAACCAAATGTTTCCTTTCTTATTCAACAGTGAATTATGAATTACCATGTTCTGCATCGCAGGTAAATTCAACTTATTGCAAAATGCTGCATTGCAACTTATTTTAGGTTCTGCTATAAAAACTACTGAAGGTTGAAATTGATTTCTTAAAGACCTTAATTTCTCTTGAGCCCTAGGTTTTCTCAGGCCCCTAAGGTTCCAGAATAATACTCTCATTATAAGGATTGGAGGTCCCTAGTACCCCCTTTTCCTTGATTCTTCCTGAAATTATATTTGTTATTAACTTTCTGAGTTTTTACCTTAGTTGGAGCTTCCTTTTGTTGCATTTCTGTAGTTGGCTTTGTACCTGAAGTTAAAGGTTTTTGAATTATTTTTGACCAAGTTATTGTTGGAATCCTTTCCTCTGAAACTGACTTATATCCTTGCCATTAATAAAGTTGATAACACTCTTTTCAACTGCATTATCCTCAGCTATTTGTTGTATTATTGCTGGAGATAAATTTCCACTACCTTAACTTACTTGAATATCTACTACCTACTCAATCACAATATTAAGAGTCTCAAATCTACCAGAAGATAGATTAACAGATGCTTGTTGAGGAATTAAAATATGTTGACTGATTTATGGTACCGGAGTAAAACAAATATCAAATTTGACCTGTTCTTGTTGAGAATTTGTTCTGGGTGATGGATTACCATTTGAGTTTTTTCCTTTATCCTTTATCTGCTCAGGAGAAATTGGCTTGAGATTAGTTGTTGCAGCTCCATGTTTTTCTTGTCTTGTACCTGATTCTGTTTCAGTTGATAACTTCACTCTGCATTCAGCTTGTAAATGACCAACAATCTTACAATGGTGGCAAAATTTTGGTAGCTTTGTTAGAAGTACACTTTGCATAAAACCTCCAAACTTAGTTTTGATCCAAATTTTATGTGGAATTTTCTTTGATACATCAATTTTATAAGTACTCTTGCATATAAACCATTTTCAAAATTTAGAGTAGCTTCATCTACCTTTACTGGTTCTCCCAAAGCTTTACTGATTGTAAATAGAGTCTGCTCATCCCAAAATTCTAAGCCCAGTCCAGGATAATGAAACCAAACCATTGTTGAAGATGTTCGATGTAATTCTGGGCGAAAATATGGTATCCAATTTCGAATCCATAATGTTTGATTATAAACTTCCCACAGTCCTGCTTTGATATAACTTTGATCTCTTTCATTATCAAGTTCAATGGTGAAGAAACCCTTCCCCAATGGAATAATCTTGCATTGACCTACTAATTTCCATTGGGATTTCATATTTGATACAACATCAGAAAATTTCATTCGAAGTAAATCTAAACGACCAATTAATGAAAATTTCCATACAGCACATCTTTTATCAGTTCCATGTACTATACCGATTGATGGACTTTCTTCAATAGTGTTATTAAGATCCACGACAGATGGATCCATTTCTAAATTTTGATGAGTTTCCATAAAATTTAATATAAGACTTCAACTAATAGTAAAACAATCAACTAGAATCGATGAACACCAATCATTTGATTTTTTCAGTTTAAATTTCACCTGAATTAATGACGAAGATCCATAATTCAACGCTGAAATATGATGATAAAGAAGAACGAGTTGATCTCCCAATTTGCAGAGCGCAACTCGGCTAGTTTTTCCTCTCCCGATCCAATTTTTGTAAATTAATCAGGTTGATATTTGAATCTTGTGAATTATCACAAAATTGATTGAATTATGTGTGTCGACACAGAGTTCTTTAAATTTTTTGCCAGAGAGCAGTATACTTTCCGATTGAGTACTTTTATGCAAGGACCTTAACCTTGATACTTTGGAAAATTCATGCTACTCTGCTGCGAGTGAACACAAATTGTCATGTCATATCAATATTAAGGGTTCAGCCGGGGAACATAGCACAGAAAGCATTCAAAGAAGCTTATATTAACTAGATAATACATGCAGGGTGTCGAAATTTACAGAATATCTGGGACTGTTGCTACATGCACCATTCTGGATAAATTTCATGTGAATATATTGAATTATTCAATAAACGCGCCAGTGGAGAGGTTGAGCACTCATCACTTTTACATGGCTCCATTTCTTTGCAGAGTGATGACACATTAAATGCAAGGTTTTACAAATTTAGCCCTGAACTAAAAACCACCATCAACACCTATATTGAGACATAAGTCGTGTTAAGATATAGTTTTCTCTATACAAATTTGAGATTTCAAGCTGAGTATATCTCGCTTACATATTTCTCGAAATATGTGTTGGTAAGCTTTCACTTCGGCCAAGTTCATCTTATATCATGAGAAAATTGTCGAGTAACATCTTACATGGTTTGTGTGATACAATCATTTGATGTAGGCTTGGAATGTTTCGATAATGATTATTTCAATATCTTGTTTGATGCTAATAGTGTGTGAAAACGGCTATTGTCATTATAGAAGAATGTTTCAATGATTGAAATAAAAAGTTGAGAATGTAACCATGTGTGGATATAAGCATATACAGTGTGTTCGCACATTAGTGTATAAATCCATAAACCGGGATCCAAGTGTATGCATATGTGTGTATACGAAATTGGTGAAGGAGACAGGTTAAGTATGCGTACCCGTACGCATACTGGCGAAAGTTTTCGAACCGAAAATTTCTACTGAGTTTGGTTTTGATAGACTCTTAACTAGTCACATTAAGTATGCGTACCTGTCCGCATACTGGCGGAAGTTTTCGAACCGAAAATTTTTCCAAACTCAAAACAGGTTGCTTAAGTACTCATACCCGTATGCATACTTAAGCTGGTTACTTTATCAAATCGGTCAGTTCATGGACATAAACATTTAAATCATAAGGAATGCAATCTTTGCAAACAGTGGCTACAATGTTCATGATTGATTCAAGTGAATCAAACCGATTTGGTTTCAATTGTGTTTTCTATTGCAATTGAACAACTCTTTAACTAGTTTCATTTGAGTCATTTGAACTAGTTATAGTTGAGATGAATAAGGTTGATATGAGAGTAATCATATGGCTAACCTCAGTTAACTATTTGTGAACCAACATGGTGTACATTTTTAGGTATGGTTACATAAACCTAAATGAGGATACATTTCATTTGTGTGCAACAAGCTAAGTTCGATCTAACGGTTGAAAGATATTAGCTTGGTTGAATAAGGTTTTTCATCTATGGTGATTATTGAATGCTTTGTTACCAAGGTAACTTGGATTACAAACCCTGATTTGAAAACTATATAAAAGAGAACTCTAGCAACTGGGAAACCTAATCCCCACACCTTCTGTGTGTTACTAGTTGCATAACTAGAGTCGATTCTACTTTAACCTTAGGTTTCTTCTCGAGACCTTATTGGTTAACGACTTGAAGACTTCATTGGGATTGTGAAGCCAGAACCAACTATTCTCTTTGTAGTTGCGTGATCTGATCTTGTTGTTTCTATCGTGTTGAGTGCAATTGAAATAATTGGCTCGAGATTTTATATTTCGGATAGGCAAGATAAAAAAGTAATCACAAACACTTCGTCTCATCGTTTGTGATTCCACAATATCTTGTTTCGCTAGTCGATTAAGTTTATTGTGAGGTGATTGATAATTCTAGGTTGTTTTTCGGGAATATAAGTCTGGGTTATCAATTGGTTCCTTTTCACCTTGATTTATCAAAAGACGGAACAAAAACTCTTGGATATTTCTGTAGGAGACAGATTTATTCAATCTTATAGAATTTTCTATGTGAGACAGATTTGTCTATCAAGTCTTCGACTTTGGGTCGTAGAAACTCTTGGTTGTGGGTGAGATCAACTAAGGGAATCAAGTGTGTAGTATCCTGCTGGGATCAGAGACGTAAGGAGCGCAACTGTACCTTGAATCAGTGTGAGATTGATTAGGATTCAACTACAGTCCAGTCTGAAGTTAATTGGTAGTAGGCTAGTGTCTGTAGCGGCATAATACAGTATGGTGTTCAATCTGGACTAGGTCCCGGGGTTTTTCTGCATTTTCGGTTTCCTCGTTAACAAAATTATGGTATCTGTGTTATTTCTTTTCCGCATTATATTTTTTTATATAATTGAAATATCACAGGTTGTGCATTAAGATCAATCAATTAGAATATCCAACCTTGGGTTGTTGATTTACATTGATTGATACTTGAACATTGGTCTTTGGTACCGTTTAAGTTACTCCTATTATTCAATCGGTCTCGCAGATTTCTATTTGCTGATTACGGATTGAATTAAGAGATGGAGATATTAAAACTCTTTAATATACTTTATTCTAGATTGAGTACGACTGTCTAGTTGATTCTATAGAAAGTGTATTGGACTAAGTCTTCTCAGATTGCTAAACGAATTTTTGGGTGTGGTTGTTAGACCCCCACATTTTCAAAAGGCCCAATCCTTATTATTCATGGCTTCTCTCCATCCACAGACAGTCATCTCACCGTGATAAATAATTTCCCTGGATTTTTATTTTCTCCGTCAGAATCACGGATACTCATGCCTCCATGAGTTTTAAAAGTTACAAGATTTTTAGTTTATCTACCAAACTCCCACAGACACTTATCTATCCGTGAATTTTCAAACTCCCTGGATTCTCATCTCCTACAAATAACTTCCGCGTATACCAAGCTCTTCGCGGAAAAGATTTTCTTCTGAGTTTTCTTCTTCTTTACAGCCAACTTCATCGCCAACAACAAAGATCGATTTTCAACTCCATCATTCTTTATTACCGATGAGCATAAGCATCATCAGTTCACCAACCATTACAGACTCGAGCTCAATCTCAACAACCAAGCACGAACTGTCCATCTCCATATCCTGTTATTCCTTGTACTCAACTGATCATCATCACGTTTCTGTGATCAACAATGGCAGCAACCTCTCTTCATAGCTCCATCACTTGCCAATACTCTTACTCGATCTTAACAACTGCATCAATGATCACTGGCAATCTTCATAACTACTGCCAATAAAAGCAGTAGCTCAATCCCATGCATATTGCTAACCATCTTCATCATCATCTAACTCGTTCTCACTGCCATCACCTTCATTGCATGCACGAGCTGTTACCAACAATATCAATAAAACTCTTCCCTCTTCTTCTCCATTCATCTCTGTCTTTATGAACAGCAGCATCTCCGTGAACAGCCCACAATTCCCAGCACCTAACTTCTGACCTTGTTCTCTATCTCCAATAACAACGACATTCAGTTAACTCTCGTTGTCACTGCTGCTAGCTGCCAAAGCTCGAGCTTTCCATCACTACCATTCGAGCTCTAACTCCATGAACCATCCAACTCTTTCATTGCTTCTCAACAGCACCACTTCCATGAACCACCATCGTCAGCCAACAACACTCGTATCCTGTACAGTCCATTGTCATTCTCTACCAATCATCAATGGCAGTAAACCAGCAAACTCCAGTCACAAACACCAAGCTTCAACACTGCCATGATCTGCTGAGCTACAGCCAAACCTCATTCAAACTCGAGCTGTTCATATTTAAACCACGTCCATCAATCAACGACCCCAATTTTCAATTGCCGAATGGCAGCAGAGACCATGCACTAATCACTACTTTCTTTCACTGACTTCTCTATTGGAGAAGATGAGTTTATTGGTTTTTGTTTTATGGTCTTGGTGGGAATTGAACTTAGGAGGTGGGGCTGTTTTTTGGAAGAGTTCCAAAGAGACCTGCACAGCTCGATCCACTATGGAATCCAAGTTTATTGCGTCAGATAAAGAAGGAGAGGAAGCCGCTTGGCTAAGATGATTTTTAGAAGACATTCCTCTCTGGCATAGGCCTGTGCCATCTATATCTATACATTGTGACAATCAAGCTTCCATAGCAAAAGATAAAAACAGCTACTATAATGGGAAGTCTATACATATTTATAGAAGACACGATACCCTGAAAGAACTAATCTCAACAGGCATTATTTCCGTTGAATGGTTAAGGTCCAAGGAGAATATCGCGGAACCTTTGACAAAAGGTTTGTCCAAAGAGATAGTTAGTAATGCATCGAGGGGGATGGGTCTTAGGCTCATTAAATAAACTTCCATGAAGGATACTCAACCTTGCTGACGGGAGATCCCAAGATCAAGGTTTTGAATGAGACAACTAATTTGTGGCGGGTAAAGGTAAACACTATCAGAGAATTTCATTCTCTGCCCCTTCCCTATGTTGTAGACGTGATAGTGTGATTGTATGTGAAGGGTGACTTTTAACAAAGTCTTAATGATTTATATAGTTTCAATATAAGATTGAAGTGGGGTGTAGCAGTAAACACACTTGATGGAACTCACTTATCTGAATGTGGAAGTGGGTCGCTTCCTATGAGAATATAGATGATTCTCTAGAGCATTCTGAGAAACGGGATTTGTCTAGGGCCAAAAAGGACACAACGGCACGAACTTGACAGCACCTAGAGAAATATCACGCGTGGTTATTATCGCGGATTACACCAAACGATGGAAGTTCAAGACATCGCGTTCACTGTCCATTAAGTAGTTCCGGAAATATCTCACTAAACAAAGGTTCAAGACCTCATGGACACCTCTTGCGTAAGTGGTATTTCTCGCTTTCTGTTTTCTGATTTCATCGGTATTTCATTAATGTGGGGGAGTGTTGGAGACAATGAGTTTATTGGTTTTTGTTTTATGGTCTTGGTGGGAATTGAACTTAGGACCTTTGGGTCTCTAAGAGCACTTAATCATCTTCTTATGAGTGAATGAAATAGAACCTTTAGTCCCACATTGGGTATAACTAAAGAGAAGTTCCACTATATAGCTATTCCTTTATGGATAGTTAGTAAAACAATGTGGGTGGAACGGGTGGGCCGAAATATTTTTGACTTCACTAAGGCTTGGACTCGGGCTCGTGCTTTCGTCAAGACTTATCTTTTTGGCAAAATTTATTTTGAATTATTTCCTAAAAGAATTTAAACCAAATTAATTTATGTTTTAATTAGGGGG
>NW_020620825.1:7362589-7364874 GCF_003573695.1 Papaver somniferum | reverse complement strand
GGGGGAGGGGGGGGGGGTCTGACATGGAGAGAATAATTTAGTTCTGTTTTTTTCTTATGTCGACATTATGTGCATGGACGTTTTAATACAGTTTTGGAAGAAAAAAATCTTGAATTAATCCTTATTCAATTTTGTCTTTAATTCTGATTGATTCTCTCTTTAATTCGCTCAAAATGCACCTCTCTTTTCTCTGCAATAAAAACCTCTCGGGTTCTTCATTTCAATTTGTGTCCAGGAGAGCTACTATCCTCTTCTTTTCGTCTTTCTCTCTCTGTGTGGTCTTTTATCTTCTTCAGTGCAATTGTTGTTGGGTTCGTTATAGTGGGCAAGTACTGTAGTGCTAACAGTGCTTGCAACAGGCAGTTTTATCTTGGATACGACTTGACCAAAGGGTATAGGCATCACTCATTGTTGAGGCGTACCGGTCAACTATCATGTTAAGGACAGCGTGTTGAACACGTGACTCTGTTCTCTGTTTGTTGTCGCCAATTTGAGTGTTTATTTAAGCTTACCAAAAAATCATTTCTAACATTTTTGAATGAGAAACTAAAAGAAATTCTAACGGTTATAGTCTTAGTCAATCTAATTATGTTGAATATGTGCTTAGAAAATTCAATCATTTTGATTGTAAACCTGCTCATACTCCATATGATCCTTGTTGTAGACCCAAAAAGAACAAGGGTAAAGGAGTGTCACAACTTGAATACTCACGAGTTATAGGAAGTCTGATGTATTTGATAAACTGTACGAGGCCATACATTGCTTATATTGTGAGTAGGTTAAGTAGGTATACTTGTAATCCATGGCAGGAACAGTGGGATGCACTTTTTAGAGTATTGAGGTATCTGAAATACACTTTGACATTCTGTTTAAATTATGAAGGGTATCCTGCCATCCTTGAGGGATTTTGTGATGCAAACTGGATATCTGTCTCATAGGAGTCTAAGTCTACGAGTGGATATATTTTCACTCTAGCAGGTGGGGTTGTTTCTTAGAAGAGTTCCAAACAGACCTGCATAGCTCGATCCACAATGGAATCCGAGTTTATTGCGTTAGATAAAGCAGGAGAGGAAGCCGCTTGGCTAAGATGCTTTTTAGAAGACATTCCTCTTTGGCATAGGCTTGTGCCAGCTATATTTATACATTATGAAAATCAAGCTGCCATAGCTAAAGGTAAAAACACCTACTATAATGGTAAGTCTATACATATTCGTAGAAGACACGATACCCTGAAAGAACTAATCTCAACAGGCATTATTTCCATTGAATGTTTAAGGTCCAAGGAGAATATCGCGGAACCTTTGACGAAAGGTTTTTCTAAAGAGATAGTTAGTAATGCATCGAGGGGGATAGGGCTTAGGCTCATTAAATTAATTTTCCATGAAGCATACTCAACCTTGCTGACTGGAGATCCCAAGATCAAGGTTTTTAATGAGACAACTAATTTTTGGCGGGTAAAGGTAAACACTATCAGATAATTTCATTCTCTGCCCCTTCCCAATGGTGTAGAAGTGATAGTGAGATTGTATGTGAAGGGTGACTTTTAACTAAGTCTTAATGAGTTCTATAGTTTCAATTTAAGATTGAAGTATGGTGTAGTAGTAAACACTCTTGATGGAACTCACCTATCTGAATGTGGAAGTGGGTCGCTTCCTATGAGAATAGAGTCGATTCTCTAGAGCATTCTGAGATACGGGATTTGTTTAGGGCCAAAAAGGACACAATGACACGAACTTGACATCACCTAGAGAGATATCATGCGTGGGTATTATCGCGGATTACACCAAACGATGGCAGTTCAAGACATCGCGTTCACTGTCCATCAAGTAGTTCCGGCAATATCTCACTAAGAAAAGGTTCAAGACCTCATGGACACCTCTTCCGTAAGTGGTATTTTTCATCGGTATTTCATTAATGTTGGGTATTGTTGGAGAAAATGAGTTTATTGGTTTTTGTTTTATGGTGTTGGTGGGAATTGAACTTAGGACCTTTGGGTCTCTAAGAGCACTTAATCATCTTCTTATGAGTGAATGAAATAGAACCTTTAGTCTCACATTGGGTATAACTAAAGAGGAGTTCCACTATATAGCTATTCTTTTATGGATAGTTAGTAAAATAATGTGGGTGCAACGGGTGGGGAGAAATATTTTTGACGCCACTAAGGCTTGGGCTCAGGCTCGTGCTTCCGTCAAGACTGATCTTTTTGGCAAAATTTATTTTGTATTATTTCCTAAAAGAATTTAAGCCAAATTAATTTATGTCGTAATTATTGAGGGGGGGGGGGG
>NW_020620825.1:7353494-7362519 GCF_003573695.1 Papaver somniferum | reverse complement strand
GGGTCTGACCTGGAGAGAATAATTTCTTTCCATTTTTTTCCTTATGTCGACATTATGTGCATGGATGTTTAATACCGTTTTGGAAGAAAAAAATCTTGAGTTAATCCGAATTTATTTTTGTCTTTAATTTTGATTGATTCTCTCTTTAATTCGCTCTAAATGCACCTTTCTTTTCTCTTCTATAAAAACCCCTCGAGTTCTTCATTTCAATTTGTGTCCAGGAGAGCTATTATCCTCTTCTTTTCGTCTTTCTCTCTCTGTGTGGTCTTTTATCTTCTACTGTGCAATTGTTGTTGGGTTCGTAAGAGTGGGCAAGTACTGTACTGCTAACAGTGCTTGCAACGGGAAGTTTTATCCTGGATACGACTTGACCACAAGGTATAGGCACCACTCATTCTTGAGGCGTACCGGTCAACTATCGTGTTAAGGACAGCGTGTTGAACATGTGACTCTGTTCTCTGTTTGCTGTCGATAATTTGAGTGTTTATTTAAGCTTTCCAGAAAATCATTTCTAACATTTTTGAATGAGAAATTATAAGAAATTCTAACGGTTATAGTCTTAGTCAATCTCATTATGTTGAATCTGTGCTTAGAAAATTCAATCATTTTGATTGTAAACCTGCTCATACTCTATATGATCCTTGTTGTAGACTCAAAAAGAACAAGGGTAATGGAGTGTCACAACTTGAATACTCATGAGTTATAAGAAGTCTGATGTATTTGATGAACTGTACGAGGTCAGACATTGCTTATATTGTGGGTAGGTTAAGTAGGTATACTTGTAATACAGGGCAGGAACACTGGGATGCACTTTTTAGAGTGTTGAGGTATCTGAAATACACTTTGACATTTTGTTTAAATTATGAAGGGTATCCTGCCATCCTTGAGGGATTTTGTGATGCAAACTGGATATCGGGCTCAGAGGAGTTTAAGTCTACGAGTGGATATATTTTCACTCTAGCATGTGGGGTTGTTTCTTGGAAGAGTTCCGAACAGACCTGCATAGCTCGATCCACTATGGAATCCGAGTTTATTTCGTTAGATGAAGCATGAGAGGAAGCCGCTTGGCTAAGATGCTTTTTAGATGACATTCCTCTCTGGCATAGGCCTGTGCCAGCTATATCTATACATTGTGACAATCAAGATGCCATAGCTAAAGATAAAAACAACTACTATAATGGGAAGTCTATACATATTCGTAGAAGACACGATACCCTGAAAGAACTAATCTCAACAGGCATTATTTCCATTGAATGGTTAAGGTCCAAGGAGAATATCGCGGACCCTTTGACGAAAGGTTTGTCCAGAGAGATAGTTAGTAATGCATCAAGGGGGATGGGGATTAGGCTCATTAAATAAACTTTCCATGAAGGATACTCAACCATGCCGACTGGAGATCCCAAGATCAAGGGTTTGAATGAGACAACTAATTTGTGGCGGGTAAAGGTAAACACTATCAGAGAATTTCATTCTTTGCTCCTTCCCTATGGTGTAGACGTGATAGTGTGATTGTATGTGAAGGGTGAATTTTAACTAAGTCTTAATGAGTTATATAGTTTCAATTTAAGATTGAAGTGGGGTGTAGTAGTAAACACTTTTGATGGAACTCACCTATCTGAATGTGGAAGTGGGTGGCTTCCTATGAGAATAGAGCTGATTCTCTAGAGTATTCTGAGAAACGGGATTTGTCTAGGGCCAAAAAGGACACAATGACACGAACTTAACAGAACCTAGAGAGATATCATGTGTGGGTATTATCAAGGATTACACCAAACGATGGCATTTCAAGACATCGCGTTCACTGTCCATCAAGTAGTTCCGGCAATATCTCACTAAGCAAAGGTTCAAGACCTCATGGACACCTCTTGCGTAAGTGGTATTTATCGCTTTCCGTTTTCAGATTTCATCGGTATATCATTAATGTGGGGGATTGTTGGAGAAAATGAGTTTATTGGTTTTTGTTTTATAGTCTTGGTGGGAATTGAACTTAGGACCTTTGGGTCTCTAAGAGCACTTAATCATCTTCTTATGAGTGAATGAAATAGAACCTTTAGTCCCACATTGGGTATAACTAAAGAGGAGTTCCACTATATATCTATTCCTTTATGGATAGTTAGTAAAATAATGTGGGTGGAACGGGTGGAGCGAAATATTTTTGACTCCACTAAGGCTTGGGCTCAGGCTCGTGCTTCCGTCAAGACTTATCTTTTTGGAAAAATTTATTTTGTATTATTCCCTAAAAGAATTTAAATTAAATTAATTTCTGTCTTAATTATGGAGGGGGCGTCTAACCTGGAGAGAATAATTTCATTCCGTTTTTTCCTTATGTCGACATTATGTGCATGGACGTTTTAATACCGTTTTGGAAGAAAAAAATCTTGAATTAATCCGAATTTATTTTTGTCTTTAATTCTGATTGATTCTCTATTTAATTCGCTCTGAATGCACCTCTCTTTTCTCTGCTATAAAAACCCCTCGAGTTCTTCATTTCAATTTGTGTCCAGGAGAGCTATTATCCTCTTCTTTTCGTCTTTCTCTCTCTGTGTGGTCTTTTATCTTCTTCTATGCAATAGTTGTTGGGTTCGTAAGAGTGGGCAAGTATTGTAGTGCTAACAGTGCTTGCAACGGGCAGTTTTATCCTGGATACGACTTGACTACAGGGTATATGCATCACTCATTCTTGAGGCGTACCGGTTAACTATCGTGTTAAGGACAGCGTGTTGAACACGTGACTCTGTTCTTTGTTTGTTGTCCACAATTTGAGTGTTTATTTAAGCTTTCCAGAAAATCATTTCTAACATTTTTGAATGAGAAATTAGAAGAAATTCTAACAGTTATAGTCGTAGTCAATCTCATTATGTTGAATTTGTGCTTAGAAAATTCAATCATTTTGATTGTAAACCTGCTCATAATCCATATGATCCTTGTTGTAGACTCGAAATGAACAAGGGTAATGGAGTGTCACAACTTGAATACTCACGAGTTATAGGAAGTCTGATGTATTTGATGAACTGTACGAGGCCAGACATTGCTTATATTGTGAGTAGGTTAAGTAGGTATACTTGTAATCCAGGGCAGGAACACTGTGCACTTTTTAGAGTGTTGAGGTATCTGAAATACACTTTGACATTCTGTTTAAATTATGAAGGCTATCCTACCATCCTTGAGGTATTTTGTGATGCAAACTGGATATCGGGCTCATAGGAGTCTAAGTCTAGGAGTGGAGACATTTTGACTCTAGCAGGTGGGGTTGTTTCTTGGAAGAGTTCCGAACAGACCTGCATAGCTCGATCCTCCATGGAATCCGAGTTTATTGCATTAGATAAAGCATGAGAGGAAGCCGCTTGGCTAAGATGCTTTTTAGAAGACATTCCTCTCTGGCATAGGCATGTGCCAGCTATATCTATACATTGTGGCAATCAAGCTGCCATAGCTAAAGCTAAAAATAGCTACTATAATGGGAAGTCTATACATATTCGTAGAAGACACGATACCCTGCAACAGGCATTATTTCCATTGAATGGTTAAGGTCCAAGGAGAATTTCGCGGACCCTTTGAGGAAAGGTTTGTCCAAAGAGATAGTTAGTAATGCATCGAAGGGGATGGCGATTAGGATCATTAAATAAACTTGCCATGAAGGATACTCAACCATGCTGACTGGAGATCCCAAGATCAAGGTTTTGAATGAGACAACTAAGTTTTGGCGGGTAAAGGTAAACACTATCAGAGAATTTCATTCTCTGCCCCTTCCCTATGGTGTAGACGTGATAGTGTGATTGTATGTGAAGGGTGACTTTTAACTATGTCTTAATGAGTTCAATAGTTTCAATTTAAGATTGAAGTGGGGTGTAGCAGTAAACACTCTTGATGGAACTCACTTATCTGAATGTGGAAGTGGGTCGCTTCCTATGAGAATAAAGCTGATTCTCTAGAGCATTCTAAGAAAGGGGATTTGTCTAGGGCCAAAAAGGACACAATGACACGAAATTGAAAGCACCTAGAGAGATATCATGCGTGGGTATTATCGCGGATTACACCAAACGATGGCAGTTCAAGATATCTCGTTCACTGTCCATCAAGTAGTTTCGGCAATATCTCACGAAGTAAAGGTTCAAGACCTCATGGACACCTCTTCCGTAAGTGGTATTTATCGCTTTCCGTTTTCTGATTTCATCGGTATTTCATTAATGTGGGGGATTGTTGGAGAAAATGAGTTTATTGGTTTTTGTTTTATGATCTTGGTGGGAATTGAACTTAGGACCTTTGGGTCTCTAAGAGAATTTAATCATCTTCTTATGAGTGAATGAAATAGAACCTTTAGTCCCACATTGGGTACAACTAAAAAGGAGTTCCACTATATAACTATTCCTGTATGGATAGTTAGTAAAACAATGTGGGTGGAACAGGTGGGGTGAAATACTTTTGACTCCACTAAACTTGGGCTCGGGCTCGTGGTTCCGTCAAGACTTATCTTTTTGGCAAAATTTATTTTGTATTATTTCCTAAAAGAATTTAAACCAAATTAATTTATGGCTTAATTACCTGGAGAGAATAATTTCTTTCCGTTTTTTCCTTATGTCGACATTATGTGCATGGACGTTTTAATACCGTTTTGGAAGAAAAAAATCTTGAATTAATCCGAATTTATTTCTGTCTTTAATTCTGATTGATTCTCTCTTTAATTCGCTCTAAATGCACCTTTCTTTTCTCTTCTATAAAAACCCCTCGAGTTCTTCATTTCAATTTGTGTCCAGGAGAGCTACTATCCTCTTCTTTTCGTCTTTCTCTCTCTGTGTGGTCCTTTATCTTCTTCTGTGCAATTGTTGTTGGGTTCGTAAGAGTGGGCAAGTACTGTAGTGCTAACAGTGCTTGCAACAGGCAGTTTTATCCTGGATACGACTTGACCACAAAGTATAGGCACCACTCATTCTTGAGGCGTACCGGTCAACTATCGTGTTAAGGACAGCGTGTTGAACACGTGACTCTGTTCTCTGTTTGCTTTCGACAATTTGAGTGTTTATTTAAGCTTTCCAGAAAATCATTTCTAACATTTTTGAATGAGAAATTAGAAGAAATTCTAACGGTTATAGTCTTAGTCAATCTCATTATGTTGAATCTGTGCTTAGAAAATTCAATCATTTTGATTGTAAACCTGCTCATACTCCATATGATCCTTGTTGTAGACTCAAAAAGAACAAAGGTAATGGAGTGTCACAACTTGAATACTCACGAGTTATAAGAAGTCTGATGTATTCGATGAATTGTACGAGGCCAGACATTGCTTATATTGTGAGTAGGTTAAGTAGGTATACTTGTAATATAGGGCAGGAACACTGGGATGCACTTTTTAGAGTGTTGAGGTATCTGAAATACACTTTGACATTCCGTTTAAATTATGAAGGGTATCCTGCCATCCTTGAGGGATTTTGTGATGCTAACTGGATATTGGGTTCAGAGGAGTCTAAGTCTACGAGTGGATATATTTTCAATCTAGTAGGTGAGGCTGTTTCTTGGAAGAGTTCCGAACAGACCTGCATAGCTCGATCCACTATGGAATCCAAGTTTATTGCATTGGATAAAGCATGAGAGGAAGCCGCTTGGCTAAGATGCTTTTTAGAAGACATTCCTCTCTGGCATAAGTCTGGGCCAGCTATATCTATCCATTGTAAAAATCAAGCTACCATAGCAAAAGCTAAAAATAGCTACTATAATGGGAAGTCTATACATATTCGAAGAAGACACGATACCCTGAAAGAACTAATCTCAACAGGCATTCTTTCCATTGAATGGTTAAGGTCCAAGGAGAATATCGCGGACCCTTTGACGAAAGGTTTGTCCAAACAGATAGTTAGTAATGCATCGAGGGGGATGGGGCTTAGGCTAATTAAATAAACTTTCCATGAAGGATACTCCGCCTTGCTGACTAGAGATCCCCAGATCAAGGTTTTGAATGATATAAATAATTTGTGGCGGGTAAAGGTAAACACTATCAGAGAATTTCATTTTCTGCCCCTTCACTATGGTGTAGACGTGATAGTGTGATTGTATGTGAAGGGTGACTTTTAACTAAGTGTTAATGAGTTCTATAGTTTCAATTTAAGATTGAAGTGTGGTGTAGAATTAAACACTCTTGATGGAACTCACCTATCTGAATGTCGAAGTGGATCGCTTCCTATGAGAATAGAGCTGATTCTCTAGAGCATTCTGAGAAACGGGATTTGTCTAGGGCCAAAAAAGACACAGCGGCACGAACTTGACAGCACCTAGAGAGATATCACGCGTGGTTATTATCGCGGATTACACCAAACGATGGCAGTTCAAGACATCACGTTCACTATCCATGAAGTAGTTCCCGCAATATCTCACTAAGCAAAGGTTCAAGACCTCATGGACACCTCTTGCGTAAGTGGTATTTCTCGCTTTCCGTTTTCTGATCTCATCGGTATTTCATTAATGTGGGGGATTGTTGGAGAAAATGAGTTTATTGGTTTTTGTTTTATGGTCTTGGTGGGAATTGAACTTAGGACCTTTGGTTCTCTAAGAGTACTTAATCATCTTCTTATGAGTGAATGAAAAAGAACCTTTAGTCCCACATTGGGTATAACTAAAGAGGAGTTTCAATATATATCTAATCCTTTATGGATTGTTAGTAAAAAAATGTGGGTGGAACGGGTGGGGCGAAATATTTTTGACTTCACTAAGGCTTGGGCTCGGGCTCGTTCTTCCGTCAAGACTTATCTTCTTGGCAAAATTTATTTTGAATTTTTTCCTAAAAGAATTTAAACCAAATTAATTTTTGTCTTAATTATGGAGGGGGGGGGGGGTCTGACCTGGAGAATAATTTCTTTCCATTTTTTCCTTATGGCGACATTATGTGCATGGACGTTTTAATACCGTTTTGGAAGAAAAAAATCTTGAATTAATCCGAATTTATTTTATCTTTAATTCGCTCTAAATGCACCTCTCTTTTCTTTGCTATAAAAACCCCTCGAGTTCTTCATTTCAGTTTGTGTATAGAAGAGCTACTATCCTCTTCTTTTCGTCTTTCTCTCTCTGTGTGGTCTTTTATCTTCTTCTGTGCAATTGTTGTTGGGTTATTAAGAGTGGGCAAGTACTGTAGTGCTAACAATGCTTGCAATGAGAAGTTTTATCCTGGATACGAATTGACCATAGGGTATAGGCATCACTCATTCTTGAGGCGTACCGGTTAACTATCGTGTTAAGGACATCGTGTTGAACACGTGACTCTGTTCTCTGTTTGCGGTCGACAATTTGAGTGTTTATTTAACCTTTCCAGAAAATCATTTCTAACATTTTTGAATGAGAAATTATAAGAAATTCTAACGGTTATAGTCTTAGTCAATCTCATTATGTTGAATCTGTGCTTAGAAAATTCAATCATTTTGATAGTAAACCTGCTCATACTCCATATGATCCTTGTTGTAGACTCAAAAAGAACAAGGGTAATGGAGTGCCACAACTTGAATAGTCGAGAGTTATAGGAAGTCTGATGTATTTGTTGAACTATACGAGGCCAGATATTGCTTATATTGTGAGTAGGTTAAGTAGGTGTACTTGTAATCCAGGGCAGGAAACACTTTGATGCACTTTTTAGAGTGTTGAGGTATCTGAAATACACTTTGACATTATTTTTAAATTATGAAGGGTATCCTGTCATCCTTGAGGGATTTTGTGATGCAAACTGGATATCGGGCTCAGAGGAGTCTAAGTCTACGAGTGGATATATTTTCACTCTAGCGGGTGGGGCTGTTTCTTGGAAGAGTTCCAAACAGACCTGCATAGCTCGATCCACTATGTAATCCGAGTTTATTGGGTTAGAAAAAGCAGGAGAGGATGCCGCTTGGCTAAGATGCTTTTTAGAAGACATTCCTCTCTGGCATAAGCCTATGCCAGCTATATCTATACATTGTGACAATCAAGCTGCCATAGCTAAAGCTAAAAATAGCTACTATAATGGGAAGACTATACATATTCGTAGAAGACACAATACCTTGAAAGAACTAATCTCAACAGACATTATTTCCATTGAATGGTTAAGGTCCAAGGAGAATATCGCGGACCCTTTGATGAAAGGTTTGTCCAAAGAGATAGTTAGTAATGCATCGAGGGGGATGGGGATTAGGCTCATTAAATAAACTTGCCATGAAGGATACTCAACCTTGCTGACTGGAGATCCCAAGATCAAGGTTTTGAATGATATAACTAATTTGTGGCGGGTAAAGGTAAACACTATCAGAGAATTTCATTCTCTGCCCCTTCCCTATGGTGTAGACGTGATACCGTGATTGTATGTGAAGAGTGACTTTTAACTAAGTCTTAATGAGTTCTATAGTTTCAATTTAAGATTGAAGTGGGGTGTAGCAGTAAACGCTCGTGATGGAACTCACCTATATGAATGTGGAAGTGGGTCGCTTCCTATGAGAATAGAGCTGATTCTCTAGAGCATTCTGAGAAATGGGATTTGTCTAGGGCCAAAAAGGACACAACGGCACAAACTTGACAGCACCTAGAGAGATATCACGCGTGGTTATTATCGCGGATTACACCAAACGATGGCAGTTCAAACATCGCGTTCATTGTCCATCAAGTAGTTTCGGCAATATCTCACTAAGAAAAGGTTCAAGACCTCATGGACACCTCTTGCGTAAGTGGTATTCCTCTTGAGTTTATTGGTTTTTGTTTTATGGTCTTGGTGGGAATTGAATTTAGGACCTTTGGTATCTAAGAGCACTTAATCATCTTCTTATGAGTGAATGAAATAGAACCTTTAATCCCACATTGGGTATAACTAAAGAGGAGTTCCACTATATAGCTATTCCTTTATGGATAGTTAGTAAAACAATGTGGGTGGAACGGGTGGGGAGAAATACTTTTGACTTCACTAAGGCTTGGGCTCGGGATTGTGCTTCCGTCAAGACTTATCTTTTTGGAAAAATTTATTTTGGATTATTTCCTAAAAGAATTTAAACCAAATTAGATTTTGTCTTAATTACGGGGGGGGGGG
>NW_020620825.1:7325324-7353225 GCF_003573695.1 Papaver somniferum | reverse complement strand
GGGGGGGGTTGACCTGGAGAGAATAATTTCTTTCTGGTTTTTCGTTTTTCCTTATGTCGACATTATGTACATGGACGTTTTAATTCCGTTTTGGAGAAAAATCTTGAATTAATCCAAATTTATTTTTGTCTTTAATTCTGATTGATTCTCTCTTTAATTCGCTCTAAATGCACCGTTTCAGGAGAAAACATAACATAGATAGAACTATTCAAAAATACAAGGATAGGTTAGTAGATAAAGGCTATAAACAACAGGAAGGTGTAGATTTATTTTATACTTACTCACCCGTCGCGAGGATTACTTCCATTAAGATGTTAATTGCTATAGATGTGGTTCATAACCTAGAGATACATCAAATGGATGTAAAGACAACTTTCCTAAATGGTGAATTAGATGAAGAAATTTACATGGAACAACCTGAGGGCTCTGTAGTGAAAGGTTGTGAAAAAAAGTTTTTAAACTGAAAAAAATCTTTATATGGATTGAAACAAGCACCTAAACAATGGCATTAATAATTTGATCATGTAATGTTTTCAAGTGGTTTTAAAATCAACGAATCTGACAAGTGTGTCTATACTGAACTTGTGAATGATGCTTGTGTGATTGTATGCTTGTATCTTGATGATATGCTTATACTTGGTACAAACATGAATGTAATTAATTCCACTAAGAGCATGCTAAATGAGAAATTTAACATGAAAGACTTAGGCCCCACAGATGTAATCATAGGGATGAAAATTAAAAGAAATTCTAACGGTTATAGTCTTAGTCAATCTCATTATGTTAAATTTGTGCTTAGAAAATTCAATCATTTTGATTGTAAACCTGCTCATACTCCATATGATCCTTGTTGTAGACTCAAAAAGAAAAAAGGTAATGGAGTTTCACAACTTGAATAATCACGAGTTATAGGAAGTCTGATGTATTTGATGAACTGTAAGAGGCCAGACATTGCTTATATTGTGAGTAGGTTAAGTAGGTATACTTGTAATCCATGACAGGAACACTGGGATGCACTTTTTAGAGTGTTGAGGTATCATAAATACACTTTGACATTCTGTTTAAATTATGAAAGGTATCCTTCCATCCTTGAGGGATTTTGTGATGCAAACTGGATATCAGGCTCAAAGGAGTCTAAGTCTACGAGTGGATATATTTTCACTATAGCAGGTGGGGATGTTTCTTGGAAGAGTTCCGAATAGACCTGCATAGCTCGATCCACTATGGAATCCGAGTTTATTGCGTTAGTTAAAGCAGGAGAGGAAGCCTCTTGGCTAAGATGCTTTTGGAAGACATTCCTCTCTGGCATAGCCCGTGCGAGCTATATCTATACATTGTGACAATCAAGCTTCCATAGCTAAAGCTAAAAACAGCTACTATAATAGGAAGTCTATACATATTCGTAGAAGACACGATACCCTGAAAGAACTAATCTCAACAGGCATTATTTCCATTGAATGGTTATGGTCCAAGGATAATATCGCGGAACCTTTGACGAAAAGTTTGTCCAGAGAGATAGTTAGTAATGCATCGAGGGGGATGGGGCTTAGGCTCATTAAATAAACTTTCCATGAAGGATACTCAACCTTGCTGACTGGAGATCCCAAGATCAAGGTTTTGAATGAGACAACTAATTTGTGGCGGGTAAAGGTAAACACTATCAGAAAATTTCATTCTCTGCCTCTTCCCTATGGTGTAGACGTGATAGTGTGATTGTATGTGAAGGGTGACTTTTAACTAAGTCTTAATGAGTTTTATAGTTTCAATTTAAGATTGAAGTGGCGTGTAGCAGTAAACACTCTTGATAGAAATCACCTATCTGAATGTGGAAGTAGGTCGCTTCCTATGAGAGTAGAGCTGATTCTCTAGAGCATTCTGAGAAACGGGATTTGTCTAGGGACAAAAATGACACAATGGCACGAACTTGACAGCACCTAGAGAGATATCACGCGTGGTTATTATCGCGGATTACACCAAACGATGGCAGTTCAAGACATCGCGTTCACTGTCCATCAAGTAGTTCCGGCAATATCTCACTAAGGAAAGGTTCAAGACCTCATGGACACCTCTTGTGTAAGTGGTATTTCTCGCTTTCCGTTTTCTGATTTCATCGGTATTTCATTAATGTGGGGGATTGTTGGAGAAAATGAGTTTATTGGGTTTTGTTTTATGGTCTTGGTAGTAATTGAACTTAGGACCTTTGGGTCTCTAAGAACACTTAATCATCTTCTTATGAGTGAATGAAATAGAACCTTTAGTCCCACATTGGGTATAACTAAAGAGGAGTTCCACTATATAGCTATTCCTTTATGGATAGTTAGTAAAACAATGTGGGTGGAACGGGTGGGGAGAAATATTTTTGACTTCGCTAAGGCTTGGGCTCGGGCTTGGGCTTGTGCTTCCGTCAAGACTTATCTTTTTGGAAAAATTTATTTTGAATTATTTCCTAGAAGAATTTAAACAAAATTAATTTCTGTATTAATTATGGGAGGGGGGCGTCTGACCTGGAGAGAATTATTTCTTTCCGTTTTTTCCTTATGTCGACATTATGTGCATGGACGTTTTAATACCGTTTTGGAAGGAAACAAATCTTGGATTAATCCGAATTTATTTTGTCTTTAATTCTGATTGATTCTGTCTTTAATTCGCTCTAAATGCACCTCTCTTTTCTCTGCTATAAAAACCCCTCGAGTTCTTCATTTCAATTTGTGTCCAGGAGAGCTACTATCCTCTTCTTTTCGTCTTTCTCTCTCTGTGTGGTATTTTATCTTCTTCTGTGCAATTTTTGTTGGGTTCGTAAGAGTGGGAAAGTACTGTAGTGCTAACAGTTCTTGCAACGGGCAGTTTTATCCTGGATACGACTTGACCACATGGTATAGACATCACTCATTCTTGAGGCGTACCGGTCAACTATCGTGTTAAGGACAGCCTGTTGAACACGTGACTCTGTTCTCTGTTTGCTGTCGACAATTTGAGTGTTTATTTAAGATTTCCAGAAAATCATTTCTAATATTTTTGATTGAGAAATTAGAAGAAATTCTAATGGTTATAGTCTTAGTCAATCTCATTATGTTGAATCTGTGCTTAGAAAATTCAATCATTTTGATTGTAAACCTTCTCATACTCCATATGATCCTTGTTGTAGACTCAAAAAGAACAAGGGTAATGGAGTGTCAAAACTTGAATACTCACGAGTTATAGGAAGTATGATGTATTTGACGAACTGTACGAGGCCAAACATTTCTTATATTATGAGTAGGTTAAGTAGGTATACTTGTAATCCAGGGCAGGAACACTGGGATGCACTATTTAGAGTGTTGAGGTATCTGAAATACACTTTGACATTCTGTTTAAATTATGAAGGGAATCCTGCCATCCTTGAGGGATTTTGTGATGCAAACTGGATATCGGGCTCAGAGGAGTCTAAGTCTACGAGTGGATATATTTTCACTCTAGCAGGTGGGGATGTTTCTTGGAAGAGTTCCGAATAGAACTGGATAGCTCGATCCACTATGGAATCCGAGTTTATTGCGTTAGTTGAAGCAGGAGAGGAAGCCTCTTGGCTAAGATGCTTTTGGAAGACATTCCTCTCTGGCATAGGCCCATGCCAGCTATATCTATACATTGTGACAATCAAGCTGCCATAGCTAAAGCTAAAAATAGCTACTATAATGGGAAGTCTATACATATTAGTAGAAGACACGATACCCTGAAAGAACTAATCTCAACAGGCATTATTTCCATTGAATGGTTAAAGTCCAAGGAGAATATTGCGGACCCTTTTACGAAAGGTTTGTCCAAAGAGATAGTTAGTAATGCATCGAGGGGGATGGAGCTTGGGCTCATTAAGTAAACTTTCCATGAAGGATACTCAACCTTGATGACTGGAGATCCCAAGATCAAGGTTTTAAATGAGACAACTAATTTGTGGTGGGTAAATGTAAACACTATCAGATAATTTCATTATCCTCCCCTTCCGTATGGTGTAGACGTGATAGTGTGATTGTATGTGAAGGGTGACTTTTTAACTAAGTCTTAATGAGTTCTATAGTTTCAATTTTAAGATTGAAGTGGGGTGTAGCAGTAAACACTCTTGATGGAACTCACCTATCTGAATGTTGAATTGGGTCGCTTCTTATGAGAATAGAGATGATACTCTAGAGCATTCTGAGAAACGGGATTTTTCTAGGGCCAAAAAGGACACAAGGACATGAACTTGACAGAACCTAGAGAGATATCACGCGTGGTTATTATCGCGGATTACACCAAATGATGGAAGTTCAAGACATCGCGTTCACTGTCCATCAAGTAGTTCCGACAATATCTCACTAAGAAAAGGTTCAAGACCTCATGGACACCTCTTGCGTAAGTGGTATTTCTCGCTTTCGTTTTCTGATTTCATCGGTATTTCATTAATGTGGAGGATTGTTGGAGAAAATGATTTTATTGGTTTTTGTTTTATGGTCTTGGTGGGAATTGAACTTAGGACCTTTGGGTCTCAAAGAGCACTTAATCATCTTCTTATGGGTGAATGAAATAGAACCTTTAGTCCCACATTGGGTATAACTAAAGAGGAGTTCCACTATATAGCTATTCCTTTATGGATAGTTAGTAAAACAATGTGGGTGGAACGGGTGGGGCAAAAAATTTTTGATTTCACTAAGGCTTGGGCTCGGGCTCGTGCTTCTGTCAAGACTTATCTTTTTGGCAAAATTTATTTTGAATTATTTCCTAAAAGAATTTAAACCAAATTAATTTATGTCTTAATTATGAAGGGGGGGCGTCTGACCTGGAGAGAATAATTTCTTTCCGTTTTTTCCTTATGTCGACATTATGTGCATGGACGTTTTAATACCGTTTTGGAAGAAAAAAATCTTGAATTAATCCGAATTTATTCTTGTCTTTAATTCTGATTGATTCTCTCTTTAATTCGCTCTAAATGCACCTCTCTTTTCTTTTCTATAAAACCCCTCGAGTTCTTCATTTCAATTTGTGTCAAGGAGAGCTACTATCCTCTTCTTTTCGTCTTTTATCTTCTTCTGTGCAATTGTTTTTGGGTTCGTAAGAGTGGGCAGGTATTGAAGTGCTAACAGTGCTTGCAACGGGAAGTTTTATCCTGGATACGACTTGACCACAGGGTATAGGAATCACTCATTCTTGAGGCGTACCGGTCAACTATCGTGTTAAGGACAGCGTGTTGACACGTGACTCTGTTCTCTGTTTGCTATTGACAATTTGAGTGTTTATTTAAGCTTTCCAGAAAATCATTTCTAACATTTTTCTTTGAGTTTTATTGTTACAGTTGCAACATTCTCATCTTCCCTTTTGTCTCTCGAATTCACTCTTTCAATCACCATCATCACCGGAGATCACTTGACTTCCCTGAATTGCGATAATACATGAAGAAGATGGTGGCGCCCTGAGCAATAATACTGGGTTCCTTTAGAAATCGCCTTTTCACTGTCAGTTTTGCAGGAATGACAGTTCAGTCTTGTAGGTTCTTTACGTTTCCACAATTTTGGCTTGCTTCAAATGTTTCTAGATTCTCCGTACGATGTCGGATTGACTCGATTCTTTCGCCGTTGTCTTCATATTTTCGTCCTATTCGAGATGATATCAAGAACTCCTAGAATCGAACGAGTTCCGCTTGGTATTTGGCCCTTCTCTGCTTTTAGCTAAATCTTTTATTGCACAAATATGTGTCAATTCACTTCTTTTGGATGATTCTCCTAAGAAAATATAAATAAAATAAAACAAAACAAACGTAATATGCAATAATTTGCAAGAATATAAGCAATTGCTAGCATGGATTCAACACAAAATATATTCAAAATATGCACTTAACATATAACCGATCTGAACCCATGTATGTGACTTGGTAGGACCGATCACAACTAACTATCGTGACTTGGTATGACCGATCACATATTAGTATTGGAATTCTGGTAGAACCAATTCTAAATTTGTTTGGAAATGTGGTAGAACCGATTCCAAGATGCAAATACATGTAAATTTGGAATAAGGATTTGCAGTGCAAAGATGTCAACATACTTTGAACACGAGCATTAACTCTTACCATTTATTGTTCAAAGATATTCCTTGGTACTCAAGGTGATCTTGTGCCGAAATAAATTAAGAATCTTTTAATTAAGGTTTTTGGTTTTATATGCTTTTATTACCAGCAATTAATGCATAGCTCTAGAGAATAAAAATTAGTAATGTGCATTTACTAATTAGAGATTTTCTATGAGAGATTTCAGAAATACTAGACCAACATTTATTGGAATTAGTAAAACCGAATTTGGGCATTCATTGCATATATTAAGAATATTTTCGGTTTTGAAAATTACTTGGTGTCCAAATATCCTTGGTCTATAAATACCTAAGTTTTCATTTCTAGCAAACTATACTAAGAGCCAGGCAAACCTAAATCGAATCTATCACTCTCTGGATCCGGATATGATATTTAAAGATATAGTGATAAAACGAGATGAAAAATTTAATGTTTGCTGCTATCTACCGGTTCTTCAACGAAGATATCTTTCCGACTCCCTAATTTTCAGATTATAACAAGAAAAGAAACAGTGGAGAAACAGTGTTGGTGATGGTGCGGCGGCGATGGGTGAAAGAGGAGGAGAGAAAAGAGAGAGTAAATTTAGTATCAAAAAGATCCGTTTCTTTGGTCTTTTTCCTCGATCTCGAATTTTCGTTTAGCAGTTAAAACTTTCAGATCTAATAAAAGTGGGAGGGTAACTTGGTATTAAAGATAAAAATGAGTTTCTTTTTCAGAATACAGAGATATAATTATTGTTGGAAGGGATATTTATGACTGAAGGAGGATATTTATTCAATTTCCACAATAAAATAAATCTTGTAAAAATTGTGGTAAATATTCTCATAATTCAAAGGCCCCACTGTAAAAGATGAGAATTTTTTTAAGCATAAATAAAAGGTGAAAGATGATGTTAGTAATGAATATTAATAATATGATTTCAGGTGAATTTCCTCTGTTGTGGTTAAAAGCTTAACAAAACTCTCTTCTTAGAGCTTCTGGCCCCACCGGAGTATATTTCGGCCAATAGTATCATCCTGTTTATTCACACCACCAATACTTCATCCCGGAGCACCCCAATATTTATTTAGAAATGAATAAAAACCTAGAAATAAAAGAGACTTGCTTCTCAATCAACAGAATAACAAACCTAAAAATAAAGAGGCTTGACTTCCGTCTCAATCAACTAAACCTCAATCACCAATGGTCTATAGTAGTAGTCGTGGTAGGAGATGTAATGCGGATGTCAACACAACACCACCGAGAGATCAAGCACGTTACAATTTATATTTACATATAAACATACGCAGGAGGAGGAAAAACCCAGATAGACAGCAAATTATGTCTACTGAACAAGGTATTGTTTGATTTTTCTTTTTTGGTAATTTGTCGTTCATAATTAAACTGCTGGTGCATAATTGTGGTTTTATACGAGTATTTTTGTGTTATTCGATAAATGTGTATAGTTCACAAGGAAGAAAGCAGACTGTGTATTATTCACGAGAATAAAGAAAACTGTCAAAGCCAGAAACATTGAAAGTAGATAAATAAATGTGCGGTGCTAACAACATAAAGATATTCTAAGATGGTTTAACGCCTAATTATATTCAGGATGGATTGTAGCATCAAGAGACAAAATTATAGTTGTAGCGTGGGGAAGATTGAACTGTATATGTTTTTTTTTCTCTTTTGGCCATTCCGACAGGATTAGGTATCCAGAAATCCGAATTTGGTTCACCATCCCATATATGCAGGCATTTTGGTGCAATAGAAATATCGGGAGAGCAGCTCGATACAAGTACTGTCTTTATCATATTTGTAGTCCATAAGCTCATGTAGAATGGAAAGTAGCAGTTGAAAGCCCATCATTCGGAGTAGGATATGGCCAAACTCAAGTTTTCTTAATTTAGTATCAGGTAAAAGGTGTATGCAAAATGGTGAGAAACTCATCTTCTCATCTACACAGGTCTAGGGTTTTGGGTACAAAGCAGCAGGGCAAGCAGAGTTACGGTAAATCTACAACATGGGCAGATAAGGTTCGTGGTAATCAGCAAGGTAGCAGTTCAGGTGTTGCAGAAGGTTCAAAGGATGTTGAAGAACAAGACTGGGAAACAGTATCAAGGAAGAAGAAATCCAAGAACATTCATAATTCTTCAGGAAAAGAGATTATCATAGATTGTAAGTATAAATCTTTTGTTCTTACATATAGATCTAATGGTGTTTTATTTGATGAACAAACCAGAAACACACAAAAGGTGTTACAAGTACAAATCAGTTTTGAAGGGCTAACATGGATGAAGAATATAATGAAGAGGGAATCAAAAAAAATTTATGGCAAGTGGTATTGGGTTTTTCATAGAGGCAGTGGACATATTCTTTTTTGTCGAGATCAGAATAAGTATGGTGAGTTTTTTCGTGTTTCTTATTCATGTGAAAAAGTTAAGAACTTTATGTGTTTTCCAATGGAAGATGCATCCACAGGATGGTTACCCTTTGTTCAAGGCTTTTCAGATATTATCATGCATAAGAAGATAACATCCTCAGATGTTGAAACAGTCGAGAAAGATTCAACAACCTTACAGATTGAGACGCAATCTGTTCCTCAGAAGGAGACACCTCTAGATCTACAGGTTGAATCACAATCTGTGTCTCGAGATTCTATAGCTGAAAACTGGAATCATACCATCATTATAGAAACTTCTATTGAAGTTACTTCTTGGAATTATATTTGTAGTGAAATTGCAAAACGTTTCTCGCTAGAGGTTGGATTTGATATTTTTTCCGTTTGCATCCAAGAAAGCTTTCTTTTTTGCTTCTCAGGAAGAAAAAAACCTCTTGTTAAGTAATGGACATTAGGACTTTGATGGGGTATTGGTGGAGTATATATGGTATGAAAATATGCTTGCATATTTTTATTATCCTCTAATTTATTTCAATTATTTCACAAGATATATTGTAATAAGTTAAGTTATTTTTATTAATTAGGAATATTCTAGAAATATAATTAATAATGTAGGGATTTTATTAGTTTAGAAATATCTCTTATTTTAGGTAATAGTTATTTTAATAGTTTTAGAAATAATTAATTGTTCGGGTAGAGTTATTTATATAAGGAGCTCTATGTTTTAATATTAGACAGTCTTGGATGAATTAAAAAGTATTGTGTTTCTTGAGTGTTATCTCAGAAATGTATGATTTTTGGATTTAAATTCTGTTCAACGCTTCCGCCCTGCATCAGTTGGTATCAGAGCAACTGATGCAGGGCGGAAGCGTTGAACAGAATAACTATCTAAAACTCATGTTTCCGAGATACCACTCTCCAGGAAAACACTACTTTTTCATTTCATCCAAGATTGTTTAACATTAAAACAAAGAGCTCCATTTGGTATTCATATTGGGTATCGATCCTTCAATCATGGTTTGTGGCAGAGATCGTGGTGGTCCTCGCGAAGTTTTGGTTGATGAGGTGATGGAGAGAACTAGGTACGATGAACTATCACGCGCGGTTGAGCAGCTCGCCGGTCAAGTAGCTACTTTGCTGCAACGACATGAGCGTCGTCGGCTTCCTACTGATAAATCAGACATGGAAGAAACCGATGATGATGATGTTGAAAACCCATTTGCAGATCGTGAAAGGGAGAATCGGCATCATGAACGTGACTCTAGAAGTTGGGAATCGTCATTCCGTGTGGAGATTCCTGAGTTTCATGGTAGCGGATTGACACTGGAAGATTGTATCGACTGGTTTTCTACCGTGGAAGAAGTGCTTGAGTTTAAGAGGGTACCAGCTGCTCATGTGGTTCCTCTTGTTACTACCCGTTTTCGAGGAAGGGCTGTTGTTTGGTGGCGGCAATTGAAAGCATCATGCATTCAACAAGGTAAACCACCTATTTCATCTTGGGCAAGGCTTGAAAAGTGTATGCGTACAGCGTTTTTACCTTTTAACTATACTCGAGAGTTGTATATTCGTCTTCAAAATCTTTGCCAAGTTTTTCGTTCGATTGACGAGTATACGAAAGAATTCTATGATGTGGTTACTCGGTCGGGAATTATGGACACTGACGAGCAACTTGTATACCTCTACATATGAGGTTTGCGCCAAACTTTTCAAGACACGCTTAATTTATTTGATTATTATTCTATTTCTGAAGTCCATCAACGTGCTTTGCGCTTGGAAAAACAATTTTCCCGTATGAATGTTACGGCGACAGTTAGTCGTCCTCCTATTGTCCCTTCACAGAATGCTTCCACACAACAGGGTGTTAGTATACCACAGAAATTTAGTCAGAAGTGTTATCGTTGTGGTGATCCGGGTCATTTTGCAAATGACTGTCGTAGAGACGGTAGATCTGGCAAAGCCTTACTAGTAGAAGTTGATGCAAATGATGATTCTTTTGCTGACTCTGATGAAGATGAGATAAATGAAGTATTTCTACCTGGAGATCAAGGTGAATGTTTAATGGTTCTTCGTCGTTCCTTCCTGACCCCAAAAATTGCCGATGATGAGTCATGGTTACGTAAGAACATTTTTCAGACAACTTGTACCATGGGTGGTAAGATTTGTCGTATGATAATT
Organism: Papaver somniferum; assembly: GCF_003573695.1. Lineage (NCBI taxonomy): Eukaryota > Viridiplantae > Streptophyta > Magnoliopsida > Ranunculales > Papaveraceae > Papaver > Papaver somniferum. Next base: position 7,342,597 of record NW_020620825.1, on the reverse strand, counting down.
GATTCTGGTAGTTTTGAGAATGTAGTGTCGGAAGAGGCAGTCTGCAAGTTAAAGCTTCCAACTGAAAAACATCCCCATCCGTATTCTCTTCACTGGCTTAATAAAGGGTCCGAGGTAACTATATCGAAACGCTGTCTTGTGAATTTTTCAATTGGGTCTTTGTACCAAGATACTGTTTGGTGTGATGTTATGGTAATTGATGCTTGCCATCTCTTGTTGGGGCGACCTTGGCAATTTGATAGGGATGTGAGTCATGATGGTAAAAATAATTCGTACCCATTCACATTTAATTCTACTCGCATTACATTAATCCCATCAAAGGATTTGATTCCATCAACTATCTCTACGGTTGTTTCAAATTTGCTTTCTTGGCGTGATTTTGAAACTGAGATGTTAGTTGTTGGCATGGTATTTTTACTGTCATCCGTTTCTCAAGCCGATTCCAGTAGTGTGGAAGTTCCTTCTTGTGTTCAGGGGTTATTGGAAGACTTTGCAGACGTATTTCCTGCGGACCTCCCGAACAGACTACCTCCTTCTTGAGATATCCAACATCGAATAGATTTTTTTCCTGGCTCGTTTCTTCCTAATCGTTCACACTATTGCATGAGCCCAAAAGAGCATGCCGAACTACAACGTCAAGTGGGGGAACTATTACAAAAGGGTCTTATCAGGGAAAGTATCAGTCCATGTGTTGTTCCGTCTTTACTAATCCCTAAAAAAGATGGTACTTGGTGCATGTGTATGGATAGTCGTGCTATTAATAAGATTACGGTAAAGTATCGCTTCCCCATTCCTCGCCTAGATGATTTATTGGACCAATTACACGGTGCTACTGTTTTTAGCAAACTGGATTTAAGAAGTGGTTATCACCAGATACGTATTCGTACGGGTGATGAGTGGAAAACTGCCTTTAAGACTAGGGAAGGACTATATGAATGGCTAGTAATTCCTTTCGGTCTCTCCAATGCTCCTAGTACCTTTATGCGGGTGATGAATGAAGTTTTGAAGCGATTCCTGGGTAAGTTTGTTGTCGTTTACTTTCATGACATTCTAATTTATAGCACTGACTTGAAATCCCATTTGTCTCATCTTCGGGAAGTTTTATTGGTATTGCGAAAACAACAGTTTTATGCTTCTACTAAGAAGTGTGTATTTTGTACGGATCGTATTTTATTTCTGGGATATGTCGTCTCCAAAGATGGTATTTTTATTGATGATTCGAAAGTGGATGTTGTTCGTACTTGGCCGTGTCCTCAAACTTTACATGAAGCCTGGAGTTTTCACGGTTTTGCCTCTTTTTATAGAAGATTTATTCTACACTTCAGTACCATCGCGGCTGCAATCACCGATTGTATAAAGAATGGTAAGTTTTCATGGACCGATGCCGCAAATGCAAGCTTTGAATTACTCAAGAAGAAATTGTGTTCAGCTCCTATCTTAGCTTTGCCCAATTTTTCTTTACAATTTGAGGTCCATACTGATGCCTCTAAGATAGGTATCGGTGCTGTGTTGAGTCAAGCCAGTAAACCCGTCGCATTTTTCAGTGAGAAATTTAATGGGACTAAGCGTAACTACAGCTCTTACGAGTTGGAATTCTATGTTATCATCCAAACACTTAAGCATTGGAGTCATTACTTGATTCACTCGAAGTTTGTGTTGTTTACTGATCATGATGCTCTAAAACACATTGGAAATCAAGACAAGATGAATGCTCGCCAGGTAAAATGGGCTAATTATATGCAGGACTTTACTTTTGTTCTTAAACACAAGGCTGGAGTTCAAAACCGTGTGGCAGATGGTTTGAGTCGTCCAAGGAGTCTCTTAACCTCTCTTCGTAATCAGGTAATGGGCTTTGATTCTTTTTCAGAACTGTACCGAGATGACCCCTTCTTCTCTCTTGTTTTAGCCACTGTCGAAAAAGGCAACAGATCCCAGTTCATTCTTCTTAATGGGTTCCTCTTTAAGGGCACACGGTTATGTGTACCTGACTGTAGTTGGCGCTTGAAGATCATTCAGGAATTACATGGTGAGGGGCATTTTGGCCGTGACAAAACCTATCAGCTGATTTCGGAGACTTATTTTTGGCCGAAATTGTTTAAAGAAGTGCAACATTTTGTTGCTCGCTGTCACATTTGCCAGGTCTCCAAGGGGTCTACGACGAATGCCGGTTTATATATGACTTTACCAATTCCTTCCAAGCCATGGACTGACATTAGCATGGATTTTGTTGTGGGTTTACCTCGCACTCAACAAGGAATGGACTCTGTTTTCGTTGTAGTCGATAGATTTTCAAAGATGGCTCATTTTATACCTTGCAAGAAAACTACAGACGTAGTGAATGTGGCTCTCTTATTTTTTAGAAACATTTATCGCCTTCATGGTCTCTCTGAAACTATTGTCTCGGACCGCGACTCCAAATTCTTAAGTTATTTTTGGAGGTGTCTATGGAAGTTACTACACACTAATTTGAAGTTTAGTAGTGCTTATCATCCTCAAACGGATGGACAAACCGATGTGGTGAGTCGTTCTCTTGGTAATTTGCTCCGCAGCCTGATTGGTTCACATACTAAGCAATGGGACCAACATTTATTCCAAGATGAATTTGCTTACAACATGGCTACTCATAAGAGCACAGGTTTTAGTCCGTTCCTTGTGGTATGTGGGTTTAACCCTCGCACTTCCCTTGATCTATCTCCTGTTCCTGACTTACAGCGGGTACATACTACTGCCGAAGATTTAATTCAGTATCTCCAAGATATTCAAACTGCTACTTCCAAGAACTTGGTTGCCTCATCCACAAAGTATAAGTTAGCTGCAGATCAACATCGTCGCCATGTTGAGTATGAGGTTGGTGATTATGTTTGGGCAGTGCTAGCTAAGGAACGTTTTTCAGCTGGTACCTATAATAAATTGGTTCCTCGAAAGGTTGGTCCACTGGAAATCATTCAAAAGATCAGTCCGAATGCTCATCGTTTGAATCTTCCAAGTCATATACGTACTGCAGATGTGTTCAATGTGCGTCACCTGATTCCGTACTTTGGTGACATGTCTGATGATGACCTGCCTGACCTGCCTAATTCGAGGGCGAATTTCCTCCTTCCTGGGGAGAATGATGTAGTGTACGATATGTCAGAAGCATACCTAGAAGAAAGGGAACACCGACACCGTAATCGTTGACGTATTATGGTAATTTAGTCTTGAATATGGCATTTCAGTCTAAGATGCTATGTTTGAGATTTTTTAGCTAGGGAATAAAATAATATGTCGCTACTTATGGCACGAATTCATATTTGATTAGATTTTCAGTATCCGTAACTTTATTTTCTAGGTTTTGGTTTAGGAGTTTTGAAGCCTATATATAAAGGCTGTCTCGTCTAAATGTTAAGACATTGAATCAAAGATTAATAAAATCACTTCCTATTGAGAAGTTTATAAAGATGTGTTAATTTCTATCATTTCTAGTACTAACATCCTACACCAGGTATTCATCAGATTGATGCCTTGGTGGAGCGCAGCAAATTCAGTTGTATTGCCAGTTCTTTCGTCAGAAGGTTCATGGTTGAAAGTGAAAGGAGTTCCGTTTGATCTTTGGGGAAAGGATCTTTTTAAGGATTTGGAGTCACTCTTTGGGGGTCTTTTGGAGATACATGCAACCACCTTAACTTGGAACGATGCATCTGCTATTAGGTTAAAAGTCAAAAATTACAATGGTCTGAATAGTTCTTTCATATTTCATTTTGGGGTTTATTCTTTTCCTGTGCAGATATCACAATTCAGCATCATTGATGGTTTTTTTGATCAATCTTATCAAAAATTACAGTTCGGAATTTGGATATTGTCTCTGCAACTCCGACGGTGAATAAGCTAACAGATTTGAGATTGAATGTGGAATGGACGAATACCCCGCGTAACATTCTGAGACCGCATGATTCTCGCCGGAAGAATATGTTCAGGAAATTTTCACTGTAAAAGGAAAGTCGGTTATAGTCGATTCAAATTTTGAATTTACCGCTAATTCTAACCGAAAAAGAAGTAGGATGTCGGGAACAAATAGGGTGTGGTTTTGCGTATGGATTCGGATACTTCAAATTATGATACTGCGTCAGCTGACTCAGATAACGGGGTGATGTCTACACGTGTACAACTTTCAAATTCGAATTTAAATTCTTCAACGGATTACTCAACGTCTATTTTGCCAAGCTTTCAAAATGAAGATGAAGTAAATGACTATCTGAAAAATGCAGTTTCCATTCCTTACTTACAAATGATTGATTCAACTGGAGATTTACATTCTGCTAAAGAACTTATGGTGTCTCCGAAGAAAACCACGACTAACCAAAATGTAAAGAAGTTTGATTTCTTTTTAAGCACATCGGAGAAATGGAGTACATTAAAATTGAAGGTGTATCCAATTCTTAGAAGGGATTTTGAAATAGTTTTAAAACAGATGATATCAATCTGTACAATGATTGGTATTCATTTCAAGGGGTCGCAGGAAGAAATCGATGATGCTATGATGGACACTTTCAGAATTCATCTTCATAATTTCAATCTGGAGCATAGGAATATCTCTTAATTTGTTCTTGGTATGGTATTCAGGTTACTTATTTTATGGATTTCAAAATCGTATATTGGAATATTAGGGGTCTCAATGATTTAAATCGTAGAGACATTATAAAAAAGAAAATTAAGGATTGGAAGCCAGCCATTGTGTTTTTGCAGGAGACTAAAATCCAACAGTGTAATGATCTCTTAGTTGGGCAATGCTGGAGCAAAAACATTGTGAAGTGGTTGGATTCTCCTTCTTAAGGGAGTTCGGGAGGTATTCTTTGCATGTGGGATTCTTCAAAATTAGAGGTTACTGATTCTCTTATTGGTCCTTACTCAATTACATTGCAGTGTAAAACTATTTCCAACTCTTTTGAATGGATGTTCACTGGTTTGTATGCGCCATGTTCCTCAAACGTTGATGAAGTCAATCTGTTTTGGAGAGAAATAGAAGAAATTAGGTGTTTCTGGCAGCTACCTTGGGTTTTAGGGGGTGATTTCAGTGAAATTAGATACTTACATGAAAGAAATTCAGTTGGTGTTTTTACTTCAGGCATGCGCAAATTCAACAACTTCATTTCTCGGCATAGATTGATTGATTTCCCTTTAATTAGTGCGACTTATACTTGGACTAATAATCAGTCTCCAAGTATCAGAAGTTGAATTGATAGAATTTTTGTTTCTCCTGCTTGGGAAAATGTTTGCCCTCAAGTTATTCAGCAAGCCCTTGCTAGACCCTGCCCAGACCATAATCCAATTGCCCTAGCGTGTGAAGGTGTGAAGCATGGGCCATCTCCATTTCGCTGTGAGTTATTCTGGTATTCTCATCCAAATTTTTATTCTTTTGTCAAAGACATGTGGTTTGTTTTTCTATTTCAGGTAGTGCAGGTTTTATCTTTTGTAAAAAATTACAGCTTCTAAAGCCTAAATTAAAAGATTGGAGTAAAGAACAATTTGGTGATCTTGACAGAAGATTGGAGGAATTGGAGGACACTTTTGCTGATTTGGATGCTCTGGAGAACACAAATAATGGTCTAACTGAGTTGCAGTGGGAAGCAAGACTGAATGCCAGACAGGAGTACTGCAAGCTTACTATTCTTAATTCTGAGAAGATGAGAAGTAGAGCAAGAGTAACTTATATCAAGGATTTTGAGCACAACAGAAAAATTTTCCATAGAATTGCTAATGAAAAGAGAAGAAAAAGCTTCATAGGTTCTATTAAAGTTAATGCCAATTTTACTTCAGATGAAAGTGAAATCAAAAATGGAATTGTGGATTTTTTTCAAAAACATTTTTTTGTCTCAAACTCCTATGTAAGCATGGAAGGTATACAGTTTTCATCCATTTCTGAGGAATTGAGTACTTGGTTAGAAAGTGATATTGATGAAGCAGAATGTTTGTTATCCATCAAGAATTTGAGTCAAAATAAATCTCCAGGGACAGATAGGTTTCCTGTGAGTTTTTATCTTTTATGTTGGGATTTCATTAAACATGATTTTATGAATGTGATTAAGGAATTACAAGAGAAGTCCTTTCTTGATTGGACATTAAAGAATACCTTTATAGCTCTGATTCCAAAGAAAGATACAATTGAGAAGATTAAAGATTTGAGACCAATCAGTTTAGTTCATGGAACTTATAAGATTGTCAAAAAATTTGGCAGAAAGATTTAAGAAAACTTTACCGGTCATCATTTCTCAGCATCAGACAGCTTTCATCAAGAAGAGACAAATTTTGGATGGGGTTCTAGTGGAAAATGAACTCATTGATTCAAGGTTAAGAAGTGGAAAACCAGGTATTTTATGCAAAGTTGATTTTGAAAAGCATTTGATCATGTAAACTGGGACTTTTTTGATGAAATTTTTCAGCTCATGGGTTTTGGAGTTAAATGGAGACAATGGATAAAATGTTTTGTTGAATTTGCTAGATTCTCAATTTTGGTGAATGGTAGTGCTACTGGCTATTTCAAAAGCAATAAGGGTATAAGACAAGGTGATCCAATCTCACCATTCTTATTTCTTCTTGTGGGTGAAGCTTTAACCTTTATGATTAAAAAAGTTCAAGAACAAGGCTTGATCTCTGGTTTCAGGTTAAGTCAGATGGGTTACTTGTTAGTCATCTGCAGTTTGCAGATGACACTTTATTTTTCTTGATGTAGATGTGGAGCAAGTTAAGAATTGAAGGCCTATTTTACTTTTCTTTGAAATGCTCACTGGCTTGAAAATAAATTTTGCTAAAAGTCAAATCTTTGGTGTGGGTTATGATGGTGACTTGACTGTTTTTTCTTCTCTTTTATGGTGTTTCAGTGGCTCTTTGCCTACAACTTATTTGGGTCTTCCCTTAGGTGACAAATGTGGAGGTGTGGCTAAATGGGATAAGGTAGTGGATAAATTCATTTCAAGGCTTCCTGGTTGGAAAAAAATTATACTTTCAAGAGCTGGTAAGGTGACTTTAATTAACAGCATTTTAGCAAGTCTTCCTGTTTACTATATGTCACTTTTTGAGATGGCAATTTCTGTGGTAAATAAGTTGGAGAAAATCATGAGAAACGTTCTGTGGAATGACAATAAAGGAAAAAGAAATATTCATCCTATCAAGTGGAGAGGATTATGTAGGAAGAAGAAGTTTGGTGGTTTGGGGATAAAGAATTTGAAAATGGCAAATCAAGCTTTACTTGCTAAGTGGTCTTGGAGGTATGCAACTGAAAAAGAGGTTCTATGTAAGAAAATTGTGTATGATAAATATGGTCAGGGTGATAATGTTTGGTCTCCTAACATTCCAAAATTCACCTACGGAAGATCAGTTTGGAGAGCCATCATGAAGACTAACTGCATTTTCTTGAAGTATGTTAGATTCAAAGTGAATAATGGCAATTTGGTAAGATTCTGGCATGAAAATTGGCTCTATGAACACCCCTTGAAAACTTGTTATACAAATCTTTTTTCCTTGTCCAGAGCAAAGCAGTTTTCTATAGCTGAGATGGCAGTGATAAATGGTGATGTTATTACTTGGAGTTTTCATATTCCAAGAAGACTAAATAATGCTGCAAGAGTAGAACTTAACCTTCTTTCTACAGATTTGCTCTCTTTCAGGTTCAATCTCAGATGTGCAGATGAACTTTATTGGCCCTTAACTTCAAACAAGATTTACACAGTCATCTCAGTTTAAGATAAATTGTCTTTGGAGGATGTTGAGAATTATGACCCTGCTATTTTTCAATTCATTTGGAAGCTTAAACGTCCTCCAAAGGTTGGTTTTTTCTTATGGATCATGATGATATTTTTCAATTATGTTGTAGTAATAAGTTCGTTGAGACTTGTGAAAGCAAAATATTTTAGACTTATAAAACTTAAAAATAGAAAACTTATTGCAAAATTGATTTCAAGATATTAAAAGTAACCAAGACACTAGATTCCACTATTACACATGAATGAACGATACCAAATATGTTTCAAAACTCTAACTATCCTTTAAGTCCTTTATTTCTTAATTCACACATAATCAAACATATTCCCAAATATTAATTGTATTCCCTAAGAATAGACTATCAATCAATTAAACAAAGTATAATCTATCAAATTGAATCACAAGTAATTAAGAAAATTATGTGAACATTTAGAACTCCGCAAAAGCGGTGATTGAATGAATTATAAATTATAAATTAGAGAAAATAAAATTGTTACCAATCATTCATGCACAGATAGCTTCATCCATTGCCTTGGTTGCGTGAGAATTAGCTCATCATCATGGAAACACGCTCAAAATTCATTTTTATTGCTCAAAGGGTGTTTACAAAGATGAAATGGGAGAAACAATGATAAAAAAATAATTTTCTTTTCTCTCCCAAAAACTCTCCCCAATTGTGCTCTCTAGCTCTCTATTTATACGCACAAATACACATCACTCAAATATATTCTTCCATAACTCCAAAATCTTCTTCTTTTTAATTGAAAATATCTTCAAAATTTTTCCTCCTCTTTATTCTATATATTTCTTTACTAAACACATATCTTCTTTAATTCGCAGAATAAAATCCAAGATAAAATCTTCTAAGGATATCTTTCTTGTTTAATATAAGATAACTTCCTTTTTCTTCAAAACTTCATGTTTGTAAGGCAAGAAGATATTCTTATCTTAAAGATAATAAATCCTTTACCGTTGAAACCAAATTTCCCGCCAATTTTTTCTTTTCAAATCAAGGAAGAAGATGGAGCCTCCTTAACCAGTAATGGGGTGCGATTAGCAGTTGGTTCCCTGGGGTGCCCCTTATCAGTTAGGTGCCCCTTATCCAAAACTGAGAGTCCGAATAACATGTGTCCTCCGGGTGCCTGATGAGTGCGAAATAATGTATATATTTATCCCTTTTTGTTGGCATTTTAACTCATCTTTTATGCATTAATTCTACATTTTATCCCATATTCTGTATTTTCATTGTTTTCAAGAATAAATATTTTTATTAATTAATTTTGTATTTTTAGGTAGTAAATAAAGTTCGGATGAGTCGCGGAGCGAAAAGAGCAGAAAAGTAGTGAAAAGCCGGGAGAAATTACGCAAGGAAGCCGCGAAGAATGGTGCGCACAACCTCATTTTCTACACACAAAAGCGCCTCCGTTCTCAGCCGTCAGATCAGTTCCCAGACGCATCCGATGGTCGCTCCCTCATAGATCATCAAAATCTGATGTCCCTGCCGAGCACCACAGCGCTGAAATTCCAAGCCTTCAGATTAGATGGTAGTTGAATCCAACGGTCGCTCCCTTGCTGTTCATCAACGTTTGATATCTCCGCCTTACACTACAACACCTAACCCCATCTAGAGCCGTTAACTTCGTTGTATAAAAAATCCAGCGGTCGCTACAAGCTTCACTTCATCTCACCGTCAGATTAATCTTTCATCTCCCTATCCCACGGCTCAGCGTCGCAGATCATCAAACTCGATACACTCGCCTCACACCCTAGCGACCGAGCACCTACACCTCAAACAAACGCACCCTTCCCTTTCTCCATCGAACCATCTCCTCCATCAACCCCCTCTGCAGAACCACCATACTCTGTACCACCACCATGTCCGTCTCCATCACCACCACCTCACCCCAAATCACTCCACTATTTTCTCCCCAAATCACTCTACCTATACCCATCATCACTATCACGTTTTACATCAACTAATCTCCTCAATTTCTCATCTCTGCCGACTGAAACCCTAGGTGAGAAATTGAAGATATAAGTTGATGTTAGAGCAGCAATTGGAGCGGGAGATGACTCAGGAAGAGAAATAGAAGGATGGGTCGACGAGATGGAGCGAGAATTTCATCAACAGTAGGTAATTGGCAAAACCTAATTTTACTGACTTTGGGGAAAATTGGGGGAAAACCTAATTTTGTGTAATGGGTATAAATTGGTGTTGGGGGAAGCATTAGAAAGACACTATTTACCTCTCTGGACTAGCCAGTAGAGAATTTGCTAAAATTTTATGAACTTCAAATTTCAGTGTTTTTCTCAGTTAACAGTTGCAAGTTGCTTATGTGTTGAGTTATCTGATATGTTGCTAGTTATGTATGAATTATCTATGTTAGTGTATGTATGTTGCCACTTCATGGTTAGCATGAGCTAATCAGCCTCAGGCCAAGGCTCAGTGAAGCCTTGTGCACTGTCAAGTGTGAATGAGCTAGGATAGTTACTTCCTGTTGCTATGCTTTGATTGTGCAAATGAGAGATGTCAATGTTCATAGAGCCTGTGATTGGCTGTACTGTCAAAAGACAGCCAATGCTAGGGGTAGACTTGTGAGCAAGTTGGTGTTCTTCCATTTCTAGTTGTATGCTTAGGATTGAACTTAACCTAGACCATGTCACTTGATTAGGATACAAGGTGGATCATATGCCTTGGCTTACCACCACTACTCTTTCAGTCACTTTTAATTTCAGTCCTGTATGCTTGTATCACCTGTTACTTTTCTTGCTTTTTATTTCCCTGCATCTTGTAGCTACTGTGCACTGAAGTCAGTGCACAATCCTGCCTCTTGCCCTTGGCTGCCAAGCCTTGGTTGTTTGTTGCCTTTCTTAACTGCTTCTGTATTGCTTTACCCTGCTTTGGTTCTTAGCCTGCTTCTCTATTGCTTTACCTTGTGTTCTTATTTCTCTGCCTGAAACCTTGCCTGCCCTTAGCTCATTACACACCTTAGCTAGGAAAACTTCTTATATGCTCCTCTCCCTGTGGACAAACCCCTACTCATCATTATATTATAAATCTTGACCTTGTATACTTGCAAGTGTATTGTGTGCATTTAGAATTCACACCAAGTTTTTGGCGCCGCTGCCGGGGATTGGTGCTGTGTTTTATCTGTGTTTTTCTTTAGCTATTTTGCACTTCATTTCATAGCATTTGCATCTGCATCTGCTTCATTTCATTTGCTGTTGGACCTGCTGATTCTGAACCGGTTTTTCCTCTGCTGGGACGCCACCAAGGAAAAGAACCAAAACCCAACTGGGTTTTTGCAACAATATCAGAGCAGCTGGGCTGTGCTACAAAGGTAAGCCTAAACCCATTCATTGAGAGAACCCAACCTGTGGGCTTCCAATTTTTTTATTGTGGGCTTGTAATAATTAACCCAATCTTTTGGGCTTTTTATTTTTCTATTTTGGGTTTGTAATAATTTATTTGTGGGCTTGTTGTTTAATTTGTGGGCTTGTATTTATTTTGTGTGGGCTTGTTTAAATTCTTCCATTGGACTTGTATTTTGGACTCTAGGTTTAAACCCAGCTGAGCTTGTAAGCATCAATTGGACTTGTATTCCACTCGAAAAGTGGACCGCGAAACCAAAGTTTTAAAACAAACGTCGGGCCTTAACCAACTGGGCCAAATTAAACTTTCAAAATTAAAACTTGGATTTTCGTAGGCCGCAGCCTTCATTCCATTCCATTAGAGGCTTGCACAGTGGGCGTGCTCCCAATTCAAAAACCAAATTTCATTTTCTTTTTCAAGAAAAAAAAAAAAAAAAAAAAAAAAAAATTCTTTTGCTCCCTATTTTTAAAACCAAATTTCTACTTTGCTCCCATTTTTTAAAACCAAATTTTCTTGTAGATAATGTGTTAGTTAAATTTCCTTTTGTATATATTTTGCTAATCCAATATGATCTCGGCTGAAATATGTTGGATTTTTGCCTTGAATAACGGAGTTTTAATTCTGCTTTCGCCGAAATCGGGTATTCTCTCTCCTTTTACTCTACTCAGCATGTCCCTTTCCATATGTTTCATTTTAATTCTTTCCATATTTTGAAACATTGAGGACAATGTTTAGTTTAGGTTTGGGGGTATAGAGTAGATACCACGATAATATGCTATAATTAAAAACGAACTCCTTCTTCTTTTTGAAAAAAGTGAAAAATTCCAAAAAAATTAAAAAACTCAAAATTCAAAAAAATTAAAAAATGAAAAAATCATAAAAAATGGAGCTCATTTACCTTGAAATGTTGACTCTTGTGCAAATATGTATTATTATTAGGAGTCTTAGTCTAGATATTTAGGCACCCTGATTCTAGCACAATTCACATAGTGATAAGAAATTTGCACGCGCACGATCTACCAATACATGTATGGCCTCGATCTTCAAGGTGTTGGATAGGAAGTTACGATTGCCAATAACTTTAGAATACTGAACGAAACTTGACTAGCTTGTTCTTTGGTTGGTTGGGATAGAAGGTGGAGGTTACATTAAGAAAGACAACCATCGAATTTAACTGGGTGCATCAAAAAGGGCTACCTCTTGCAAAGTGTCATGTAATCTTTTGTTTCTTTTTGTTATGTATCAAAAGTGTTTCCTTGTTCAAAAAAAAAAAAAACAAAAAAAAAACAAAAAAATCAAGTATTTATCAATTCCATCATCTCTTGTTCCAAAAATAAAAAGAGAATAGTCAATGTAAATAAGAGTCATTTTGTTGTTTCATTGTAATAAGCAAGGAGGGTGTATGCCATTGATGTACAACGCGAGTAATTGTGAAATACCTCCAACTCATTCACAATTCTCGTAAAGTCCGGACAGCTAGCTAGATTTCGACCTCAGTTCTTAGCCTGAGAAACTATCTCTTGGTGATTAGTAGTCATAACTTCAAATCTTTCTTTACACATGTGTAGATACACTTTACACTCTTATCACATGTCTTTTTTTGTTATCAGTGCTAGGATTGTGCCTTCGATAGCTAGATTGACATCTCCATTTTGCTGTGAGCTTAAACTGTTTTGCACATGTCACGTTTGATGGAATATGAGCTTATATTTTGTCCTTAGGTTTTGTAGGCACACCTCTGGTAAACCTTCACGAGACTTCAACTCGTCCACTAGGGACACTTAGTGGTTTAAAAGGCTTAGTGCATACGCTAAATGCATTCGAGAGACCAGCGACAGTGGTATAGTTAGGATTTCCTTAGTTTGTTTTTACTTGAGGACAAGTAAAATTCAGGTTTGGGGGTATTTGATGAGTGCCAAATATTGTATATATTTATCCCTTTTTGTTGGCATTTTAACTCATCTTTTATGCATTAATTCTACATTTTATCCCATATTCTGTATTTTCATTGTTTTCAAGAATAAATATTTTTATTAATTAATTTTGCATTTTTAGGTAATAAATAAAGATTGGATGAGTCGCGGAGCGAAAAGAGCAGAAAAGTAGTGAAAAGCCGGGAGAAATTACGCAAGGAAGCCGCGAAGAATGGTGCGCACAACCTCATTTTCTACACACAAAAGCGCCTCCGTTCTCAGCCGTCAGATCAGTTCCCAGACGCATCCGATGGTCGCTCCTTCATAGAGCATCAAAATCTGAAGTCTCTGCCAAGCACCACAGCGCTGAAATTCCAAGCCTTCAGATTAGATGGTTGTTGAATCCAACGGTCGCTCCCTTGCTGTTCATCAACGTCTGAAATCTCCGCCTTACACTACAACACCTAACCCCATCTAGAGCCGTTAACTTCGTTGTATAAAAAAATCCAGCGGTCGCTACAAGCTTCACTTCATCTCACCGTCCGATTGATCTTTCATCTCCCTATCCCACGGCGCAGCGTCGCAGATCATCACACTCGATACGCCCGCCTAACACCCAAGTATCGAACACCCTATACCCAGCCAAACGCACCTTTCTTCTTTCTTCTCCATCTCTTCTTCCTTCAGAACCCGTACCACCACCATGTCCGTCTCCATCACCACCATCTTCTCCCCAAATCACTCCACCATCCTCTCCCCAAATCATTCAACCATCACCATTCGAGCCATCATTCCCCTACTCCTCTAGCTTTCTATAACATCAATTCCTCGATCTTTTCCTCTCACAGGAACCCTAGAAGAGAAATTGATGGAATAGATGAGCTAGAAAAGCAATTAGGGCATGGGAAGAAAAAGAGAAGCATCAGGAGCAGGATTGGAGGCATGGGTCGACATCCATCAGTGTCAACAGTGATTAGGTAAAAAAATTTTAAGAACCCTAATTTTTCTGATTTGGGAATTTTTTGGGGAAATAACTTGTACGTCTAATTGAAGCATGGGTTAGTCCAATTAGGGTTGTTATCATAGTTAGGTAGGATTTTATTTGATTTATTTTGTATTTTCACCAAACCTTAATTGGACTGATGTAGTCCTGATTTTTGGGGATTTTGTAATTGGGTATAAATGGGTGTTGGGGGAAGTATTAGAAAGACACTATTTACCTCTCTGGACTAGCCAGTAGAGAATTGGTTCAAATTTTATTTTTCAGTGTTCTTCTCAGTTAACAGTGCAAGTTGCTTATGTGTTGAATTATCTGATATGTGCTAGTTATGTATGAATTATCTATGTTAGTGTATGCATGTTGTCACTTCATGGTTAGCATGAGCTAATCATCTTCAGGCCAAGGCTCAGTGAAGCCTTGTGCACTGTCAAGTGTGAATGAGCTAGTTGGTTACTTCCTGTTGCTGTGTTGTGAATGTGTATTTGAGAGAGGCCAATGCTCATAGAGCCTGTGATTGGCTGTACTGTCAAAAGACAGCCAATGCTAGGGGTAGACTAGTGAGCAAGTTGGTGTTCTTTCATTTCTAGTTGTATGCTTAGGAATGAACTTAACCTAGACCATGTCACTTGATTAGGATACAAGGTGGATCATATGCCTTGGCTTACCACCACTACTCTTTCAGTCACTTTTAATTTCAGTCCTGTATGCTTGTATCACCTGTTACTTTTCTTGCTTTTTATTTCCCTGCATCTTGTAGCTACTGTGCACTGAAGTCAGTGCACAATCCTGCCTCTTGCCCTTGGCTGCCAAGCCTTGGTTGTTTGTTGCCTTTCTTAACTGCTTCTGTATTGCTTTACCCTGCTTTGGTTCTTAGCCTGCTTTTCTATTGCTTTACCTTGTGTTCTTATTTCTCTGCCTGAAACCTTGCCTGCCCTTAGCTCATTACACACCTTAGCTAGGAAAACTTCTTATATGCTCCTCTCCCTGTGGACAAACCCCTACTCATCATTATATTATAAATCTTGACCTTGTATACTTGCAAGTGTATTGTGTGCATTTAGAATTCACACCAAGTTTTTGGCGCCGCTGCCGGGGAGCTGGCTGCCATCTTTTTGAAGTTTTCAAGCTGCTGCTAGTGTACTGTGTGTGCATCAAAGTCTGTTGTTGTTGTTGGCCCTGCCAACTTGCTGCTGCTGGTGCTGTTGCAGTGCTGCTGCCAAGTCTGTTGTTGCCAACTGAAGAGCTGCTGCCAAGCTTGCTGCTGGGCTTGTGCAACTTCTTCTGAACTGGGCTTGTGCAACTTCTTCTGAACTGGGCTTGAACCAACTGAGCTGGGCTCAGTAATCTCAACTTCTGCTGGGCTTGCAACTTCTGCTCTTGGGCTTGCAACTTCAGCTGGGCTCCGTTGCTGCTGCTGCTGGGCTCTGCTCCACCTGCTGCTGCTGGGCTTGGGCGTGAGCTGCTAGGACGATCCTAAAGCCCAACTGGGCCTTGCAACTAAAAGGGGACTAAAAGCCTATTTTTGGGCTTCCCTCCAAAAACAAGTAAGCCTAACCCATGAGTTAACCCACTTGGGCCTCATTTAAATTCAAATTTGGGCTTGTAATAATTTATTTAATTATTTATTTTGGGATTGTAATAATTTTTATTTTCTTTTTCTTTTATTATTTGGGATTGTAATAATTTTTTTTTATTTTCTTTTTTGTTTTTCTTTATTTTTCTTTTATTTTTCTTTTTTCTTTTATGGGCTTGTTTTAATTATTATTATTGTTTTTATTTTCTTTTATGAGTTGTGATAATTTATGCTAGGTTTAGTTCAAAAATTTTCAAAAAACCCAAAATTTTTAAACCAAAAACAAAACCCCTTCTTTAAACCAAAACCCATTCAAAAACCAAATCTTCATAATCCTTGGGCCAAATTGTTTCCGATTGCTCTGTCTGACCAACATGTTAGTTAAGGTACCTACTAGGACATGATTGTGACCTACAGAGACCAGACAAACAGACTTGTTAGAATTAACCCAGACGAACCTATCGAAATTCTAAGTTCTGAGGGAGACAGTCCAGATCAACCAGAAACAATGGGAGAACCACGTACCCTCAAGGATTATATGTACCCAACTAGAGCCAGTCAACCGTCCTGTATTTTGCTGCCCGAGGCTAATGGCCATTATGAGCTGAAATCTAGCACAATACAGATGCTTCCTATTTTTAGAGGTGTTGAGAATGAAAACCCTTACCACCACGTGAGAGAATTCGAGGAAATTTGTGGAACTCTGCGTTTCACTCAAATGACCGATGAAACCCTGAAGTTAAGGCTTTTTCCTTTTTCCCTGAAAGATAAGGCAAAGGCCTGGCTCTATGCTTTACAGCCTCAATCCATCATAACATGGGATGACCTCACAAAGGAGTTTTTCAAAAAGTTTTTCCCGAACCACAAGACTGCGACAATTCGTCAAAGTCTGAATAACTTTGTGCAATTAGAAGGTGAGACCTTAGCTAGATACCTGGAGAGATTCAATGAACTATTGCTCCAATGTCCCCATCATGGTTTTGAAAAATGGAGACTTGTGCAAATTTTGTATGAAGGTCTAGATGTGTCCACCCGAACAACGGTTGAGTCGATGTGTAATGGTCTATTCGTAGATAAAACTGCTGACGCGTCTTGGGACTTCTTAATTGAAGTAGCTGAAAAGACGCAACAGTGGGAATCCATCCGTGAAACCAGAAAGACTACATCCGAAGCAAAGGCTTTTAGGATTGAAGCGGATTTTGAGGGTAGAGCAGACATGGCATCAATAGTTAGGAGATTAGAAGAGTTAGAACTACATAAAAATTCAAAACCTTCCACCACTACTCTCCGAGAACATGTCGCTTCGTCTGTTTGTGCCGCTTGTAACGACCCCAACCATCAATTCCAAAATTGTCCAGATTTGCTTGCAGTCCAGGAGTCTAGGCTTGAACAGGCACATGCCATGTTTCAGAAACCAGAGCATAACCCTTATTCTCAGACCTACAATCCAGGATGGAGAAACCACCCTAACTTTTCATGGTCAAAAGGGCCCACTCAAGGAGGACCATCTCAACCCAATCAGAGCTATCAACCCAATCAGAGCTATCAAAACAATCAGGGATATCAGAACAATCAAGGTTATCAACACCCGAGAAACCCTCAACAACAATCAAACTCTCAACAACAATCATATCCTCAACACAATACCGACAAGAGATTATCCACCTTAGAGGAAATGTT